>NC_081568.1:142203634-142228140 GCF_022355385.1 Mustela nigripes
ATGGACATTGGGGAGGGTATGTGATTTGGTGAGTGCTGTGAAGTGTGTAAACCTGGTGATTCACAGACCTGTACCCCTGGGGATAAAAATATATGTTTATAAAAAATAAAAAATTAAAAAAAAAAAACTAATGATGTATTGTGCGGTGACTAACATAACATAATAAAAAAAATAAATAGCAAGTACTAATAAAAAAGAGAGAGAGAGAGAAAATTTCAACTAAACCACGACTGACTTAAAGAAGAAAAAAAAGTCCTAGAAATCCATAGCAGCTTTTAATAGTTATTTCCTCAACATAAAAATTTCCAAATGTGTGCAAAACCCCAATAACTTTGTGTTTCCCTCTGCCGACTAATCCTTCAGTCGGTTATTCCTTCACTTACTAAGGAATTCATCATTAAGGCCCATTTAAAGAAATCTCGTTCACTATGTCCTGATATTAAAAATAACAATGAGAAATGGACTGGGGAATTAAAATAGTCCACAAAATCAGGTACCTTCACATTTGAAAAAATATTTAAGTTCGCCAACTTAAAGTCAGGTGTGACACAACTGTAATTTAAATGCTCTCTGCCTAAACCAAAGTAAATAATGTGCTCACAATGAGCTATTCGATTTTCTGTGGTAATATTTCCTTAGTGACTGCACTGAAGTATTTAAAATTACATAGTGACTTTTAATTGTGAACAGCACTTAGCTCATTAACTTGCAGTTATAAGCTTTTGGAAGGTAATACCATCAAGACCATGTATTTTTATACCCAAATTCCACCATATTTCTTTCACATCATGGGCACACAGGAAGCACTTGTTGAAAACTTACAGTCATATATATAGTTATAGCTGGCAGTTAATCAATATTTGATGATTGAATGAAAAGCATATTAAAATGAAAAAATATACTGTAGAAAACACATATGGGAAGAAGATTGAAAAATTCCTATTATTGAGAGTTTATTATATATTGACATTCCATACATTAATATGATGGGAAAATATATATACATATATATGTATCTATATACATAATGTACATAATATGCATATGATGTATACATTATATGCACATAATGTATATGTATATATACACATAATTATTTACATATATACATAATATATGTAAAATTATGTACATATATACATATAATTATATACATATAATATATACATCATATACATATAATTATGTATATATTATATACAATACATATAATAATAGACATTATATAATATACATATAATACATATATACATATGTAAACATATATAATAATTCTATAGATTAATATGATGGAAATGTATATATGCATATATATGTATATATACATATAATATGCATAGAATGTATACATTATAGACATATAATTATGTATATATTAGATACAATACATATAATAACATACATATAATACATATGTACATATGTAAACATTTACATACATAATTCCATACATTAATATGATGGAAATATATACACACACACATATATATAAAATCTCTAGAAATACATAGATAAAAATGCAGAAAATCTCTAGAAATGAAGACAACTTCCCAGAAGAATAATAAAGTAACTATGGAAAAACCCAATGCTACTTACATTAGAGTATGTCTGAGGTATGTAGTGACTTCATTGTATAGTATATTTTATTTATTGCATTGTTTGCTTGGATTCCTCTGAAGGAATAATAGTTTGGATGAGTCAGAAGAAATCTTGCAGAACTGACCTAAATGCTTCTACTTCAGGGAATGAGATTTGGAAGCAGAGTTCGTTTGAGGAAACCAGAACCAGTTCAATTTTGAAACCCTGGAGCAGGGGGTGAGTCTCCAAAGACACGGCCTCTTTCCTGCACAGGATTCTTTTTGAAAGTGTATTTTACAATACTTTGAAGATTTATACTTATTTTCTATTTCTCCACAACAGCTCTATATTTTGCCAGGTGAGCAGAGACAAATCTCTGATTGGTTTCTAACGGGAAAGAGCATACTGGGGATGCCTAGGTGGCTCAGTCCATTAAGCATCTGCCTTGTTCTCAGGACATGATCCCTCAGTCCTGGGATCGAGTCTCATTTTGGCATCTCTGCTTAGTGGGGAGCCTGCATTTCTCTCTCTGTGTGTCTGCCTCTCTGCCTACTTGTGTGCTCTCTCTCTCTCTCTCTCCCTTTCTCCCCATTAAATAAATAAATAAAATCTTTTTTTTTTTTTTTAAAGAGCATATTGATAAAATATCTTTAGTTCAACTAGTTACGGCAACAAAACAACAATACATTTAACCTCATGAGTGGTTCTTCACTTGATGCTACTATTATCATTTTAATAAAAGGTTGGTTGTTTTCTGAAATGACAGGTATTGCCAGCTGTATATTGACGACCTCCTTTAGAAAGCTGTGGGGCAAGTATGAGGTTCACTGGTTTGGCATTTGAGAGAAAGAAAGAAATCTTTATTTTTCCATGACATAGAGTGTCTGAGGCTTCATTCTCAGTCTATCAACCTTACCTCTTCTTTAAAGAATAAGTGTCTTTTAAAAATGACACGACTGTGTCTTCAACACCTTTAACAGGCTAACCGTGTTTGAAGCAGGGTCTCGGGTTTCTACCAAGAAAATGAAGAGGAAGTTACAGACTGTGATGGGAATTTATATTAAATTGGATCCTTCCTGAACTGGTAGAATACATGAAAAAAATGAAAATAAGGAATAATAGCACCAGTCATTCATCACTTCAGAGACATATTTTAAAATATCCATAAAAGTCTATTCAGTTCAGAAACTACTCTCATTTTGACAATATTATGTCCCTATAGACCTCATAATGGAAATAAATATTTGCAATGAAAGCTCACTTTGTACAATATGGGGACAATTTGATTTTTTAAATAGTCTGTCTTTATGTCACCTCTGCCTTGCCCTGGTGAGTGACTGGGATTACATTGTATATATAGTGCATACTTGAATAATGAAATTTTCTATCAGTGTTCTTTAAAATCTTGGCATGAGCTGCAACTACAAAATAATTGTGTGCAGGGCAAGTGATCTTTAAAATCATTTTGCAAGGCTGTTCTGCTCTCAGCTGAACCTTTTCACTTTTGATTAATACTCTTTCCTGTTTTCTGGTTCAGAACACTGCTTCCTACAGCTACAAATTCAGTTTATGGAGTGCCTTTGACCTGCACTCCACTGGATAAAAGTAAGTGTCAATTCAATGAAATCCAAGGATCTGTCTCTTCAGCATCTTCAGGTTATCGTGGACAATGCAAGGGCTCTGTGAAGTTACATTTTTGTGTGAGCACCAAGTGCCAATAAAGAGAGTTACAATAACATTTCAAAATCTATTTGATTTCCTCTAATCTAGCCTGTCAGATGGTTTTGGATGAAGTACGTATAATGATAAGAGCTCAAGAGTTCACTCCAAGTTCTTCATGAAACAAAACAAAAGGCAAGTTCATTCTAGAGACCTATGGATTTATATTCATTTGCGTAACCCTTCGCAGTTATTACTCAGATTTTAGTAGCAGCAAAAAAACACTCTTTATCTTCTCTCATTCACTCTCCTCCTTAACCTCTACTTGCCACAGTCTGTACTAGAATTAAAAGCATAATTAAAGCTGAAAGGCTCTGGTTCATTAAAGACAATCATTGATGTTGAAATGCACTTTCTCCTCATATTTGATGAGCACCTACAACAAGGCTTGAAGGTAGAACAAGGAGCAAAGTGTTTTATTTCTTTGCACTCACTACTTAGATACAGTTCCCTCACTTCTTCCCCTATACACCCCACGGTCCCCTGCCCTGCACGTGTGCGTAACAACGCACGTTTCACACAATTCTTTCCGAAAGCGGAGGTAAGGAAAACAATAGGATGGACAGGGATGGACACGCTGTGGGGAACACTGGAGAATGGTATTCCAGTAAGATGCATTGTAGAACAGGGCACCTGGCTGCCTCAGGCAGTAGAGAATCTGCCTCTTGGTTACAGCTCAGGTCACGATCTCAGGCATGAGATCAAGCCCTGCATCAGGCTCTGCACTCAGCACAGAGTGTGAGTTTGGGATTCTTACCCCCTCATTCTCCCTCCCCTTCTGCATCTCCCCCAACTCATGCACACAACACGTGCACATGTGCTCTCTTTCTCTCTCAAATAAATATATAAAGAAAAATTTCAAAACTCATAAAAAATCATAAATAACATCCTTTTTAAAAAGATGCATTATGGGATTTCAGTTGTCCAGAAACACCATATAATGTCAGTCCATTCCTATCCATGATACGAGTGGAACAGTTTTTTCAAAATCATGAAGAGTCTCAACACTCTTGTGGTAAGTAGCAAAGCTACAAGAGAATGATGGTGAAGTAAAACATAGTGACAAAAGACATGGGTTTGAGTATTTATGCTCCATGTTGTTGGCTCTGTTTCCTTGGACATGTCCCTTAAAATCTCCCAACCTTACTTAAAATCTCCCAACCTTACTACAAAGATGAAGCAATTGACGTTTAAAAAGCTTACGTCCAGGCTAGCATGAGCGGTAACCAAGATGTGAACTCAAGAATATTTAAATACAACCTCTGTGTTCTTTTTCATTATTATGCCATTACCACCTGTCCATGATTATACAGAATCTTCTTCCCTCACATAAAGCCCTCAGTCTAGCGCCTCATGCATGGCAAATGCTGAGTGAATGTTGTTTATAAAAACTGTGTTCAGTGACCTTGGCTGGGTGAGGCAGTTTGGTTTGAGAAGTGAAACAGTAGGAGATGAGAAGAAAAGGTTGGCACTGGTTAATGTGGACAGACCTCCTTGTACAAAATTTGAAAGATTTATTAGCCTGATGTAACGATTTTTGAAAACTTTTCGCCAAGCTGCCATAAATATGTCTAAGACTGTGCCTTCTCTGTGTTTATATAATTTTGCCAGAAAGATGAGCAATTACTATTCATGTATGTAGACTGTATTTAGGTGCAAATGAGGTTTCCATGATTTTGCAAGTGTCCAGGATAATCACTGCTTTGGCGAACACGGGCCTGAGAAGCAGACACAGGTCTTGGCAGCTGCTGCCAGAAGGGAAGGGGCAAGTGGGATCTCCCAGGGCAGACTTGTCCCAGCAGGGGCTGGTCCAGGATAATAAATGAAAGATGCACAGAGCATGCTACATACCAGGATTCAGATCACATTATGTTAAATTAGAGGCTTCACATAAGTAAGCAGGCTTTCCCTTGAGAAAGGGATGAGGTTTATATGAAACTGCAACCTAGTTTCTTCTGTACAGCTCTGGTTTGTTACAGTCTTTGTCAATGACATCCCTCATTCCACCAAGGGTGTTTCTGCCACGACCAATGACAACTTATACTTTGTCCAGTTTACTTTATTGTGTGTGGTTCTTTAGAATACATCAATCACGTGATGTCACTGCTGGAAGGAGAGCAAATTATGAGGAGTGTATCCCAGTAATTTTAAAATAAAAATGGCTTTAATCTATTTCATCATGAAAACTTATGTGAGATTCAATCTTGTTAAATGGAAAAGGATGGGGGAAATTCAAGGGGCCCCATCAGTAACTACATTCAATTCAGTCACTTAAATATCCTTTAAGATGCCTTGGTTTCTCCTTAGATCAAGCCCTGCATCAGGCTTAAAATCACAAAGGATCTCATACATAATTTTCATGATATAAAAGAATGGCAAACCCATGATACTTGTCAATTAATTTGAACTCTACCCTCAAATGAATGCTCATTGACTGAAAGATAAGGGGCTCCTTACAAAACTGAACGTGGTTGTAACAACTATGCAAAATTCAAAGCCCACACTCTCTCGCCACAAAAAGCACAAAGAAAGTAAAGACGTTGACGTAGTTCTAGATTACGGTGATTAGTTTCAGATCTATGAGTTTAAAGTTGTGGGTACTTTTAGATAACTGAATGAGTAAGGCAACTAGAGCAGGATAAAAGAATGCAGTGATTTGCTTGCTATTATTTATGATAGTTTTGTGATGAGACTCCTCTTTTTCTAGGATCCTATATAAAATGTAGACAAATGTTGACATTGGGAATCTGCTTGTATTTTATTTTGACACATTTTGTCATCTCTAGTTTAATAGGTGTAGGAAATCTCCTGAGACTTATTGATTCTGAGTGAAGTAGGATGAAAAAAAAAAACTCATTTGCAAGGGAAATACTTGACACAGTGAATCAGGTAGCATTTATGCAAAATTCAAAAAACCTGAATTGTGTCTACTGTAGTCTTTTATAAATATTTATGATGCTAATTACAGAAATTTGTCCTAGTTTGCTAGGGAATAGGCTAACCAAATCTCATTAGAAAAACAAAATTCAGTAGGCAGAATCTTATTATATCTATAAACTAAGACTGGGATAATATTTGAAAGTCTTACCTTAAACATTCTTATATGCATTATCTGAGAGTATTAACTGAAAAGAAAAATATCTGAATGCATGATAGCAGATATAAACACTCATGCCAAATATTTTAGAATGCCAAGTCTGTCATTTCGATGATCCTTGACCAAGGCAGAGTCACTGAACATGAAATTCTTATCTTGTCTCTGATTTATATTAAATGATCTTAGAATTGTTGTCAGGGTGTTTCTTCCTCCAATTAATAGTTTAGCATCATTTCAATATTTAAAGAAAATGGTGATTTTTTAAAAAAATTCATCTCTTGTAGTTTTAAATAGCATCATCAAAAACCAAAAAAGACTACACATCAAATGGGAGGAAACATTTGCAAATCTTCTTTTTAATAAAGGAATTGTATGAGAACACATAAAGAACTCTCACAACCCAATAACAGAAAAGGCAATTCACACCATTTAAAAATGGAAAAAGGTTTGCATGGATATTTCTCCAAAGAAATATTTGGGCAGTTTTCCTAAAGGCCAGTTATAGAATTAGCTCATGACTAATAATTCCACTTCCAGGTTTGTACCGCAAATAAAAAGATATGTTCACACAAAAACATTTGCGTAGGTATTCATAGCAGCATTATTCATTATTGTGAATATCTCCCAAAGTGGAAACACACCAAATTCCCATCCACAGATGAATGGATAAACAATCATACAATAGAAAATTATCCATCAATATAAAGGAATGAAGTACTGAGATATTCTAGAACATGGATAAACCTCAAAAAATCGTCCTAAGTGGAAAAAAAAGCCGGTCACTAAGGGCCACATATTGTACGACTCTTATCAGTATGGAATGCTCAGAATGGGCAACTCCATAGAAACAGAAAGATTAGCAGGTTGCTTAGGCCTAGACAGAGAGGTGAATGGAGAATGATGCCTAATGGGTGGCCTTTTTCTTTCTGGAGTGATGAGTATGTTGTAAAATTAGATTATGGGGGTGGTTGCATGACTTTGTAAAAACAATGAAAACCAATGAATTATGCACTTAAAACAGGAGAACTTTATGATACCTAAATCATATCTCAAGCTGCTAAAAATGTGTGTCTTGATTTTTCTATGTTTGTATAATTCTTGGTTACTCTTGGTTACTCTTAATTTTTTGTTTCTTGCTTTTGTCTTTTTTTTTTTAACGTACTTTCATTTTTCATATGGAAGTAATCCAACCAAAACCTACTGTTGGATGAAAACTCACTAATCGACACCTCGAAGAAAAGTATCTATAGGACAAGCTCAATAAGGAATATCACTTTGGGGATTCCATGTTAGCCTAAGAAATAATAATTTTCTATATTCATATTAAACTTGTGGACTTTTTTGGTATGTATCGTGCCTAAAGGTTATAGATGTGTTTGATTTAGGCAAGAATATTAAACTAAAATTGTAGGTTTCAGCTATTTAGAAAGAGTACCTATTAAAGGTTTAAGCTCTGCTGAGTTATAGCTTGAAAGCTAGTGAAGGTAAGGACAGGACCCTAGGGTATCTCAGAAACCTCTTTAATAAAATCCATCTGCTGAAATCATAGAAAGGAAAAAAGAAGAAAAGGAGAGTAATATGGAAATGGGCACAAATCGTAGCACAGAAATACATATCAGGTATTCTCCTTGAGAGCGAAAGTACCGAGTTAAAAAGAAGAGGAAAGGGAGGAAGATGAGGAGGAGAAGGAGAAGGAAGTGGGGGACCAGGGTGAAGAGGGTGAGGAGGAGAAGCAACTACTGCTGAAAAACAACAACCACAACAAAACAACTCACTTTAACATTAGTCACAAGATGCATAGGTAGTAGAACGCATAGGTTAGAAACACAGTCTGAAATCAGGCCACCTGTGTTCAATTCTACCTCCCTTAATAACAGTAACTTAATGGAGTTACTTAATTTCTCTTTTCCTGGGTTTCCACCTGTGAATATCATGGAATAGTGCTATTAGACAGGACTCTATGACTGTAACCATAGGAAAACCACATAAACTCACTGACGTATGAGGGAGTAAGTAGAGCAATGGCCAAGATTCCTTTCAGTTCTCAAGTATAGGGCATCTGCTTTTTTGTTTGTTTGCTTGCTTTGTTTTGTTTGTTTTTTAGGATTTCATTTATTTATTTGACAGAGAGAGATCACAAGTAGGCCGAGAGAGAGCAGGGGGTGGAGGCGTGGGAAGCAGGCTCCCTGCTGAGCAGAGAGCCCCATGAAGGGCTTGATCCCAGGACCCTGAGATCATGACCTGAGCGGAAGGCAGAGGCTTAACCCACTGAGTTGCCCAGGAACCTCTGCTTTGTTTTTATTTATTTATTTATTTATTTATTTATTTATTTATTTATTTTTGGTGTTTATATATAATTTTTTATTTTTTTATCTAAAGATTGCAAACATCTGCTTTGTTTTTAAATTAAAGTCTAGTTATAACAGTTTCATCTATAGCCTTACCTGGAACTGGTCAATATTAAACATCTGAATTCTAATGCTGTTCTCAGAGTTGCAGTAGCCTGAGCAACCCTCAAGAGACCACCAATGAGGAAAATGCCCAGGAGAAAGACCCAAAGAAACATCATCTATCTGGAATGGCTTTTTCACAGATCAAATCGAGGACACTATTAAAAGGATGAAAGTGGGTCCAGTGGCCATTTTCTAACACACACACATTTTCCTCCAGATCTTTAATCAAAGGCCAACCTGGGTCCTGCTGGAGGGGATTGTGCAGAAGTTCTGATCAGTTGGGTTTAAGTAAGAGAGCCTATTCTGGTGGGCCTGGCATAATCAGTGAAGACCCTTTAAAAGACTTTGACATTCCCCTGACTGTATTCCAACTACTGGTCTAAAATTTGTTTTCCCTTTCCAGGATCTTCCTTTCCTGAGTCTTCAGCCAATACACAAAGGAGTTTCAGTCTGCTGAGTCTTTTCTTCTTGAATTTCTGCTCTATGGAGTTCAAACCTACCTCATCAGTTCCAACAATCATTATACACCAGTTCCTTGCAGTTCCTCTGTCTCTCTCTCTCTCCCTCTCTCTGCATAGATACCCAGACAGACAAATACATACTAAATGCTTTTGTTTGCCCATACAAGGCTTTTCTAAGAGGTCTGGAGAGTGCTTTTTTCTCCCTCTTTTACCCAGTTTCCTAATTGATCTGTTCATGGCAACCATTTCCTTCATAGCCTTACAAAGCCCCGGGCTTAGTCTGTTGTAGCATCCAAGCTAATGAAATTCTAATTGAGACAATAAGTAAGAGAAGATAGACTAATAAAAAAGGCCAAAAAACCCCTATACACCAACAAAGTAAAAGCCAACAGATACAAATTCAAATCTCCTTATAAATCTAAATTTCCTCCCTTAGCTATGTATGTGAGGCCTTTGCACGTACCATCAGAGTTCCTAAAGCAACTGTGAGCAGTGGGAAGGAGAGACATTATCTATGTTTACCTCATTTTATTGTGCTCCCCCTATCGTGTTTGCAGATTGTGGGGGTTTTTTGTTGTTTGTTTTGTTTTTCTTTACAAACTGAAAGTTTGTAACCTGCAACCCCGCAACCCTGCATCGAGCAAGTCTATTAAATAATACCATTTTTGCAACAGCATCTCCCCACTTTGTAGCACATTCTGGAAATTTTCACAATATTCCAAATTTTTCACCATTATATTTGCTATGTAATCAATGATGCCTGATGCTGCTCTTGCAATTGTTTTAGGGCTCTACAGATCATGTCGACACAAGATGGTTGGTTTAAGTGATAACCATGTGCTCTGAATGTTCCGCTGACTGGCTGCTCCCCCATCTCTATCCATCTCCTCAGGCCTCCCCATTTCCTGAGACACAATAATTTTCAAATCAGGCCAATTCATCATCTGACAATGGCCTCTACGTGTTCACAAGTAAGGGAGTCACAAGTCTTTCACTTTAAATCAAAAGCTAGAAATAATTAGTTTGGTGAGGAAGACATGTCAAAAGCCAGGACAGACTGAAACCAAGTTGCCTCTTGTGCCAAACAGCCAAGTCAGAAAGGCAAAGAAAAGGTTCTTGAAGGAAATTAAAGGTGCTGCTCCAGTAAACACACAAATGGTAAGAAAGCGAAAGAGCCTTATTGCTGATATGGAGAAAGTTCTAGGGGTCTGGAGAGAAGATCAAACCAGCCACACCAATCTCCCTAAGATCATTCATGAAGGTGGCTACATAAACAACCCCTCTTCAATCTCAATGAGAGTCTTACACTGGAAGAAGATACCATCTAAGAATTTGATAGCTTGGGAGAAGACAGTGCTTGGCTTCAAAGCTTGAAAAGAGTCTCTCTCATTGGGAGCTAATGAAGCTGATGGCTTGAAGTTAATGTTCATTTACCATTTCAAAAATCACAGGACCTTTACGAACTGCACTAAACCCATTGTGCCTGAGCTCTATAAATGGAATGACAAAGCCCAAATGACAGCACATCTATTTACAACATGGTTTACTGAATATTTTAAGCCCATTCTTGAGAACTACTGTTCAGGAAAAACAAACTCTTTTTCGAACTGCTACTGTTCAGTGACAATGGACCTGACAACTCTGATGGGGGATGGAGAACAAAATTAATGTTACTTCTATGCCAACTAACATGACATCCATTCTGCAGTCCATGACTCAGAGAGTAATTTCAACTTTCAAGATTTATTATTTAAGAAATACATTTTGTAAAGCTATAGTTGCCACAGAGAGGCTTCCTCTGATGAATCTGGGCCGAGTAAATTGAAAAATCTTCTAGGAAGGATTCACCACTCCAGATGCCATCAAGAGTATCGGTGAGTCATGGAGGTCAAAATACCAGTATTCACAGGCGTTTGGAAGAAGTTGATTCCAACCCTCATGGATGACTTTGAGGGGTTGAATACTTCAGTGAAGGGAGTCACTGCAGATATGGTGGAAATGCCAAGAGAGGAATTAGAAGTGAAGTCCAGAGATGTGACTCAACTTCTGCAATCTCATGATCAAAGTAGAACAAATGAAGAGTTGCTTTTTATGGATGAACAAAGCAAGTGGTTTCTTGAGCTGGTACAGATGCTGTGGAAATTGTTGAAATGACAACAAAGAATTTAGAGTGTTTCATTAGCTTAGTTGGCAAAGCAGTAGCTGGGTTTGAGAGGATTGACTCCAATTTTGAAAGAAGTACTAGTGTGGGTAAAATGCTATCAAAAAGCATTGTGTGCTACAGAGAAATCATTTGTAAAAGGAAGAGTCAATTCATGCAGCAAACTTCACTGATGTCTTATTTTAAGAAAAGGCATAACCACCCCAACCTTCAGTAACTACCAACCGATGGGTCAGCTGCCATCAACATCTTTCTGTAAAGAATGCCTTGGGATTTCGATAAGAATTGCACTGAATCTGTAGATCACTTTGGGTAGTATGGGCATTTTACCAATATTAAGTATTTCAATCCATAAATAAGGGATGTCTTTCCACTTAGTATTTTTGTCTTTAATTTTTTTCAGCAATATTCTATAGTTTTCAAGGTACAGATGTCTTATCTTCTTAGTTAACTTTATTCCCATTATATTATTTTTGATTCTATTATAAGTGAGTAAGAATATAAAAGCCATACAAATCAGGAAGGAAGAAACAAAGTTCTTTGTGTGTGCAGATGACATGATATTACTCATTCAAAACCCTTAAGACTCTGCGCACACACACAAATGCACATCTGTTAGGACCTGTAAACTGAGTAAAATTGCAGGATATAAAATCAGTTTTGTTTCAATATCATAGTAGTGCACTATTCAAATAAAGAAAATAATCTCTTTCAGTTTTAAGTATTTATATTAATTTTCTTTAGAGCACATGTAAGAGTTTCTAGTGAGGAATGTTCTGGAAAACAATGGATTCTGAAACTCTTGGACTGCCTATGGAAAATGTTTTGTTTTTAAGCAGAAAAAAAAAAGTGCTGTCTCTTCACCTAGAAAAGCATTATGGAAGCCACAACTTATGGGAGTCAGGATACTGTTCAGAGAAGAGCTACAAAGATGATTCACATTTGGAATACAAGAGTCATTCCAGAGGTTAAAGGGACAGAGATCCTTAAGTCTTGACGCAGATTGCTTACTGAGAGTCCTCAAATATATAAGGGGTTTCTATGCAGAGGATGGTGACCTTCTGTTTTCCTTATTTTTTTCCCCTAAAAACAGGACCAAAGAAAATGGACTAATGCTGGGTGAGCTAGATTAAAAATAAATAAAATTGTCTTGGTAGCCAGCATTGTTAATCACTGAAATTCAGGCTACAGATTCTCCTTCTCTGCGAGCTGATGAAAAGTAAATGGTTTTGGTTCAACCTAAAGATAAGCTAATGAAAGTTGATTTCTGATGGCTCTTATCAAGGTTCATTAATAGAAAACAAGTGTTTAAATGAACTTTTGAAGAAATCACATGTCTCTTCAAAATAGCTTGCAAATTGAATTTCAGGGACAACAAGTGACAGGTACCTCATGGTTCTAAAGGGGCATTTTGGGGTCCTGTATTGTAATGAATGAAGCTGAAATCTATGAACTCTGATTTTCTACAGATTTAAATTTGGAAAACTCTAAAAATGATCCCTAAATTAAAAGATACACTTAAAGGAAGAAGTGTGCATATTTTACCTTATATATTATGGGAAGTGTTCACATTTCTATAGAATTTTTTAAAAGTATTTTCCAAGTTTGCATCTAACGTATTGTCACAAATAAAATAAATGCTCTTTAAAAAACAAATCCAACAACTGCATGGATTAAAAAGAAGATACATAATTATTGTTCTTGAGAATTCAAAGTCCAAGAATGAATCAGATTAGCAAATACATCATTGCAACAGGATTAAAAAAAAAAAAAAGAGTGTGTTTCTAGAAATACACCAAGAACTGCAATTACATAAAAGATGGAGTTAACAGACTTTGGGAAAATATTCAAACTGGGTTTTAAAGCATGGGCAGGAGTTTTTCAAATACATTAGGGAGTGTCATCTAGGCAGGGAAAAACCATGGAGGCATGGAAGAGAGACAGAGATCGGCATGCCAAAGAATATAAAAAATTCAGCATTCCAGGAAGGTAGTGATTAAGTAAGGGGAGCAGAATAACATTAGAGCCAGACTATAAAAATGCCAGGTGAATTGTTTGGACTTTACTATGTTCAGTGAAAATTCATGTGCCAAGGAGTTGCCTTGGCCTCAAATGTGGAGTTGAGAAGATGATTCTACTGCAGGTTTCTCAAGGATGAGACTCTGAGAACGAGAGTACCAGGTATTGTGGAACCAGTAAAAGCTACCATGTATCTCTATAGGTCCTGAGTAACCCAATGAACCTTGCCAGAAGAGTTCTAAGAAAGGCCAATGACCTCGCCCCCTTCTTATGCACCAATGGCTTCTCAAAATGCTCAAGACAATAACGCCAACTATTCTGCTAGAATGGAGAAGAAAACAGTCCGATCGACGAAAATCTATGCTCGCTGCACAGGACACTGGAAAATGGCAGCATATTTTTTAAATCCCACAGAAAGAGGAGATGTACTTGGGCAGAAAGTGTAAGGGTGCTTCCTTGACATGCACAGCTGCCTTACAGACTGTCGTCCTCTTGACAGGATACAGCAGACTGACATTCCCCACATGAATATTTCATAGCAAAACTGTGACTCTTACCAACAAAGGGGGCAGGGAGTTGGTGAGGAGGGTGGTGAGAGATGTTTCCAGTCGTCTTGCCACTGGATAAATACCCTCCAGCCAAAGGCTAACTCTGAGTGACAAAACTCTTCACAGGAAATGTTTGTCACCTAAGGGTTCTGAAAAGTCCCTGATTTTCAAATAATCACCAAGCGCTTTTCTTTAGCTCTTAAACGCTGATGTAGAAAACTGTGAGAGAGAATCTGAATGGTCTTCTGGTGCTTCTGTCATAAAAGAAACAAAACCCTACCGATTTTAGGAGTTAGTTCAATTTTATGGATTTAGGAAATAGTAAGCCTCAGGACTAAAGATCACTGACCTGCTATGCTTCTGTATAGAACAGTTACTAGGGAAGACTAGGAAGAAATAATTATAGGGACATGTTTGAGGGTAAAAATATGAAACATTTTGCCTCTAGGGTAAACTTTCAATCATCTGCCTTATAAGGTAGATGGAATGACTCTTCTTGGAGTCATGCTCAATTTTTTTAAATAGTGTAATAAAGAAAATCTTTTAAAACCCTTTCTGGGAGGAATTAAACAAGCAAACAAACAAACTGTTATAAATCAGCAAACTTAAAGAGAGAAAAGACCAGGTTAGGCAGGTCCTTCGTATTAATCCGAGAAGAATTCCACCTTAAAAGAGAAAGTCCACACTGTCCCACCTGCATTGTAGTATGAGGTAATTTCAAAATTTCTACTTCTTCATTGCAGTTTTATCATTTCTTCAAGAACTATGATTTTCCAGAATACTGTGAATCTACACTTATGTGTAAGTAAAAAGTCATTTATTTTTATCTAACTTTATATGTTGGATACTAGAAAATATTCTAGTATTCTAGAATTTATTGTGAGAAAGATATGAAAACAATAGAAAAATGTGGTGGTTTTCAAGTGATATGGGGTGAAAACACATGATTCTAAAGTTATTATATATATATATATATATATATATATATATATACACACACACAGAAAACCTTGTTTTATTTTTTTTACTATGATCATTGCCACAATAAATCCATAACATTAAAATAAAATATGTGCACACACTTAAACTCACTAATTTTGTAACTCTCTTCTGATTTCAAAGCATGAAATACCTATTTAGCCAGAAAGTGTACTTTCTTCAAATTATCATTCTGATTCACCGAGGTTCTTTGTCATTGTAAATTTTCTAAATAATTATCTTAATTCACTGATTTTCTAGGTTATGGGTACAATAAATTGAGATGTGGTACATATTCCTCAGCTAGAGAAAAAAATCATTTTTGAAAGTATCATACAAAATAAAGTTTATTTCCTTCTCCGATCGTTACTCAGTACATGGCAACACACTTCTTTTGAGTGTAATACCGTCTAAAATGTTAATGCCTGCACTTGAGAAATATGAAGCACAGAAAACAAAATGTTGCCCATTCAAATTGTAAATATCCTTTGTTTTATTTCGTTATCTGGCTGTCAGTATCACATTGATCTAAAGTTATTTTTGAGCAAATTTACTTGTGTATATAGATAAAGAGTTTCAGTCATTAATCAAATGTGTCATATTACAGCTAAGACCAGAGGATGCTTTCCTTTGATAAAATATCTACAGTTTCAAGAAAAAAAGATGCTGTGATTGTAAAAACCTTACCCATTTTTAAAATCAGAGATGGGATTTAGTTCCAGATAAATAGACTTAAAACTATATACTGTATCCTTTTAGTTAGGTTATTCACAATTACTTACTTTTCTAATGAATAGTCAAGAAAGATCTAGCTTGTATGTACTAAATTTAGGATTTATAGAACTTGGAGATACATAAACACACAGAGACACATATATAAACAATGGAATATTATGCAGCCATAAAAAGTTGAGATCTTGCCACTTGCAATATGGATGCACCTTGAGGAATTTTATGCTAAGTTAACTAAGACTGAGAAAGACAAATACCTTATCATTTCACTCACTTGTGGAATCCTCCCAAATCCCAAATGAATAAAGAAACAAAAAACAAAATCAGACCTACAATTACAGAGAACAAATCTGTGGTTCCCACATGGAAGGGTGTTGGGGAGGGAAAAATGTGTCAAGGGCAGTAGGAGCTACAGATTTCCAGTTGTGGAAGTTATGGGAATAAATGATATGACAGAGGGAATATCATAATAATGTGATATTATGGTATCGTAATAGTATTGGATGGTAATAGATAATAGCTGCATTTGTAGTGGGCACAGCAAAATGTATAGAGTTGCTGAATCACTAGACTATATACTTGAAACTAATGTAACATTATGTGTCAAATTTTTAAAAAATTAAAAGTAATATTCTTTTAATGAGTTAAATTACTCTGAACACAGTTCCAGATTGATTACTCCTGTCTGGTTTTGTTCACCCTCAATAGCCATTTCTACATCCATCATCTTGAACTGTGAGTCCATGGTCTGGTTTATTGGCAAATGCCTACATGGTTCCTCTGTCTTACAAACCTTGCTCTTCTAGGGCCTAGTAAAGATGGCGCCACCCATCAGTCTTATGTTACCGAGGATAATTCATCAAGTGGAATCTTAGGTTTCACAATTATGTCCGTGAGGTCCTCATTTTAAAAGATCAGAAAACCAGTGAATTTGCTTTTGCATTTTGTTCAAGCAAATGGATTATAAAATTAAAAATGCATAAGAATACCAATAAAAAAATGCATAAGAATAGATCTAGGTAGACATTAGTTGGTTAAAACTCAAGCTTTTAATATGTCAACCATGTTACATATCCTTATTTTGTTGCCATCTTGTCTTTCTCTTCCCTGCTGAAGACCACAAACCTCTCAGGCAGAGAACAGAGTGATAAGCAGCTCTACAAAGCTACTGTCTGAAAATAAAGATTAGCTGAGAAAAAGAGAATATCCTGATTATTTTGTGTTTGAACTATCACTATTTACAAACTGATTAATGTGCCCCAGAAAATCAAACGTTGACCATACTCACTTCATTATGGGGTAGGGTGGGGAGCAGTGGTAGATATCCATCAAACCTAGTCCTCAATTACTTGGGTGAACTGTGATCAAAACTTCCTTTTCATTTCAATCACCAACTCACTCAATAGGCCTAGGAATATATGCTATGCAAAACAGGTAGTGCCAAGACCTAACATGCCCACCCCAAGTACTTTTCACAAAAGGATGTCCGCCGAGAAGGAGAAACTTCACTCATTCTTTCCAAAGCCATAGCTAAACATTATAAGACTCTAATTTCACAGGATTCTCATTTCTACTGAAGGTTTAAGTATCTTTGACATCTTTATAGCTTTACTCTTTGCTACTGACGATACTGGAGAGATATTTTATATACATTGTCTTAGAAGATTTGCTGCCATTTTGTCCTTGCCAATTCTATGTCTCTATACCTTCTTGATTTTCTGACTAGAGAATTCAACTTCAGTATCAGCACTCTTTGAAAAATGGATCTTTCTAATCCTCTATTGGGTCACTGTGAAAGAACCAAAATTTTTTCCTATCTTTTGTGATTTTTTTGGCTACTTGGGGGTATGATTATATCTGTCTTATAAAAATAAATAAATGCATAGAGACTTTTGGTATGAATATAGCTATCTATATCAATTCTCTGCCTCCACACTTGTTCCTCCTCTAAATTACAAAAAGGCAATAAAGATCACTTCTAAACACCCCATATTCAATAAAAGTAAAAGAGAAATATACTATTTATATAATGAATGTACGTGTACTGACTGTAGGTCAGTGGGATTTGGCAGAAGCTGTGTAAGAGGAAGAAAAAACAAAGCAGAAAGAAGCCCAGCAGTAGCAGTTCTTTGAAGACTGAAAAATATATCCTGAAAGAGGCATTCATTCAGTAAGTGCAAAAGTTATATAACTTGTATGCAGGCCAGCAGCAGAAACTTCCCAGGCAAGTTTTATAAATATATTACATATCAAAATCTATGCATGGCCAAGATGAATGTACATCTCTCACACACACACACACACACACACACACACACACATCCATATGCACATACGCAATGCACATCCCATGCAAATTCTTGCTATACTCCAAACACATAGAACACCGACTGCCAATATGGAAATGTTTGTTGAGTACATACTTGAATCCTATCGAAAAAAGATGTAGCAAATACCTAGCAGAAATGGGTTTTATATATATTTAATGATGTTTAATCCCTAATCATAGCAAGATAAATTATTCCATTTTTAATCTATTAAATTGGCAAAAATCCAAATACTTGATAAAACTTCCTATTGGTAAAGCTATGAAGAAAGTTATCATAAATCACTGATGGTCATGTAATTTATATAAAGTTTATGGAGGGAAAGCCATCACAAATACAAAGCTAATTTTGACATAATTCTAATCTGGGTAGCGTTGTAGAGACCTGTCCATGTGCAAATAAAGTAGGTATAAGGTAATTCTCTACAAATTATTAAAAGCAAAATAGTGAAAAGAAATCAAATTCCCATGGATAGAGATGAGGACTGTTTAAATTACTTATGGAATATCCTCTCAATAGGAATATGATGTAACTAGAAAGAATGAGAGAAATTTCCGTAAGCTCTCCAGGATACATAATTAAATGAAAGAAGTGTTAAGTCAAGACAGTATTTATATTGTATGCTATCTTTTGTGTTTTTTTTTCTTTTAAAGATTTTATTTATTTATTTATTCATTTATTTATTTTAAAGATTTTATTTATTTATCAGAGAGAGAGAGGGGGAGAGAGCAAGCACAGGCAGACAGAATGGCAGGCAGAGGGAGAAGCAGGCTCCCTGCCGAGCAAGGAGCCCGATGTGGGACTCGATCCCAGGACGCTGGGATCATGACCTGAGCCGAAGGCAGCTGCTTAACCAACTGAGCCACCCAGGCGTCCCTTATGTTTTTATTTAACAGAGAAAGAGAGATCACAAGTTAGCAGGGAGACAGGCAGAGAAGGGGGGGGAATCAGACTCCCCGCTGAGCAGAGAGCTCAACATGGGGCTCAACCCCAGGACCCCAAGACCATGACCCGAGCCAAGGGCAGAGGTTTAACCCACTGAGCCACCCAGGTGCCCCTATCTTTTGTGCCTTAAAAGAAATAGAAAATAAGGATCTTTGTTGTTAGTTATTTGTAGACTTGCAAAAACTTTGGAAGCACTAAGACCAGAATCTAAAATTATTTGTTCTCTATTTGACTGATGGAAGTGGCAATGAGAGAGAGAGAGAGAGAACAATAAGATGTGGAAAAGAGACAGGTGTACAAAACTTATCCTACCTCAAAATCTTGGAAGTTTGCCAATAAATATCCTATCAAATTTTTAAAATTATGAAATGAAATGACAGCAAGTAAAATAAAGTACTGATACCCAGATTCATTACAAAATGACACTCTGAGATTTACAGCAACAGGGAAATGCATTAGTTTAATCATTCTACAAATGACTATTGAGTTACTTCCACTATTCAAGATGATGGAGAAAACGTGATTAACTGATCAGGGGTAGGCAGGATGGCTAGTCTCTTGAAACTTATTTCAGTAATATAAGAGCAGACCATTTACATCTAAAAAGAAAACATAAAACCATGGCGGTATCAGACAGTATTGTTATTCAGATAAAATAACATGATACTTTATATCTTTTTTTTTTTAATCTTGTTTTGTTTTTTGTTTGCTTCTATGATCTGGGAAAATGTCTGAGGATGCACACTGAAGAAGATGACTTTTGAGCTATGACCTGACAAAAACGAGGCAGGCATGTACATTTTAGAAGGACAAGCGTTCCCCCGAGGGACCGGCAGAAAGTTTGGGGTAAAACAAACCCAGCAGGCTTGAGGAGAGAAAAACCTGCAGTGTAAATGCAAACAAATGAACAAGGACCAGGGTGGCATGAATTCAGAGGTGTGAACCCATCAAGCACACATACCGAGCAGGACAAGAAGTCTGGGTTGTATCTTACAGGGGATGAGAAGGCAATGGGAAGTTTTATGTAGATGCATCATGTGATCTGAGGTCAGCCAGTGGGGGACCTGACTCTGCTCTCTGCTGGGTGTTTTGGGGAGCAAGGGTTGAGGCAAGGTGGATGCCTGTGAGACTCAGTTGCAGCTAAGGACAAAACTCAGAAGAAAAGCTGAATCAGGACATAAAGCTTGGGAATCCTTGACTTGTAAATGCTATTTAAGGCCCAAGGAGTGGCAGACAAAGTCACTACTGAATAAAAAATGATGCAGAAGAAATGATAAACACGGTACTCATTCTATGGGCATGCCAACTTGTAGAAATGGAAAAGAAGAGAGATTCAAAACACATCGAGAGGTTAACAATATAAAGTAATAAAAATTACGCTCAAATGAAAGCAACGGAGATAAAAGTCATACTGGGAAAACATATGCGCAAAACAGGATTTTCAAAGAATTTGTGGTTATTAGAGATTATTTAATGGGGTCCTGCTCCTCATTTGAATAAAGCAAAAAATATGAGCAAAAAATTTATATAAGCCAAGATTATAAAGACACGTGATACACGATTTTGTCAGTTACTCAAGTAGCAGAATACAAAAAATAGAATATACACATTTTTATGATACCACTGTAAATTTCATCTCTGCGTAAAACAGTTTTGCTTCAGTAAAAGCATTCAAAACTTGTGAGATCATAATTAAACTAATACAACTGAACACAGCTGTTTGCTGTGTAATACACAATATGTAGCAAAAGCAACATGTTCATACAGTTTGACTCAGTAATTCCACCTGTGGGAATATATATCCTAAGGCCAAAATTCCATCCAAGAGGACTACATTGATGCAAATTTTCATTGCAATATGCTTTAACTTTAAAAAACTGGAATCAACCAAGACACATATAGAAAAGTGGTTGAACCCAATATAGCATATGTAGATTGAATAAATACTTTTTATGTTTTTTTTTTTTAAGATTATTTATTTATTTATTTGACAGAGAGAGAGAAAGAGAAATCACAAGTAGGCAGAGAGGCAAGCAGAGAGAGAGGGGAAAGCAGGCTTCCCGCTGAGCAGAGAGCCCGATGTGGGTCTTGATCCCAGAACCCTGAGATCATGACCTGAGCCAAAGGCAGAGGCTTAACCCACTGAGCCACCCAGGCGCCGCTGGATAAATTTTTTTAAACTAGTAAAAATTATCATTAAAAGTGACCTGTGGAAATCCTTAGAAATATGTGTCATGAGTTTTTTAAGAAATTTAAATAAATGGAATTTGCATTGTTTTACTCTGTCCACATCTCATGACCCAGCTGATAATTTTTCACTTTTTTCCCCCCTTCCTACATCTAAGATGTAAAATCCCAAAGGGCTAGCTTTCTATCGCTTCCTCTTATCGAGTAAATATCTCTAGCATTTCTCCAGTCACCCATTTTTTTGCAGAGACTTTGGGGATGGGTGTATGCGTTAGTTTAATTAAGATCTCACAAGTTTAGAATGCTTTTACTGAAGCAAAATTGTTTTACGCAGAGATCCTAACTGATGCACCTTCATTTCAGGAATCATGGTGTAGAGTTTTGAGGAGGATCTAGTAAATCACAGAAGGAGGGTTGACCAGAGATAAATTGTGGAGTAGTGTCAGAACAAGCAGCAGGGAAATGGTCATAAAATCATTAGGAGGAGGGGTGCCTGGGCGGCTCAGTGAGTTAAAGCCTCTGCTTTCAGCTCAGGTCATGGTCCCAGCATCCTGGGATCGAGGCCCACATCTGGCTCTGTGCAGAGTGGGGAGCCAATTCCCCCTCTCTCTTTCTCTGCCTGTCTCTCTACCTACTTGTGATCTTTGTCAAATAAAAAAATAAATACAATCTTTAAAAAAATTATTAGGAGGAAATACAGAAAGTAGATAGGTTTACGTTGAGACCATAATGCTGGGATATGAAACAGTCTGAGAATGCAAGAAAAAAAATTTAAAACATGTCCCAAATACACCACAGTTGGCTAGCTATAGAGGGCTTAGAAAAGGCATGGAACTGAATTGTTTTGGGTGGTTTCAATGGAAGAAACAGAAAATTATCTTTCTTCCCTCCAGTGCTTTTTGCATATACAAAGAAGTCACTTATGGGCCCCTGGGTGGCTCAGTGGGTTAAGCCGCTGCCTTCGGCTCAGGTCATGATCTCAGGGTCCTGGGATCGAGTCCCGCATCGGGCTCTCTGCTCAGCAGGGAGCCTGCTTCCCTCTCTCTCTCTCTCTGCCTGCCTCTCCATCTACTTGTGATTTCTCTCTGTCAAATAAATAAATAAAATCTTTAAAAAAAAAACAACACAAAGAAGTCACTTAAAGCCTTGTTTTCTTCCCTCTCTTTCCAGATTTGCCTAACCTCACCTATCACCTGAAGCATTGGTATCTATTAATTAATAAGCACATTCACAATATAGTAATAAGAGTTATCCCATCCTCCCCAAGTATAATCAATTTTTTAATACTGGCCTCCTGGACATCAAGTCTTATGGTGAAGGGAAGGATCCCTATCCTTGTGCCCTATTGGTAGAAACGTAAATTGATGCAGTCACTGCAGAAAACAGTGTGCAGGTCCCTCAAAAAACTAAAAAGGCAACTACCATATGATTCAGCAATCCCACTTCTAAGTAGGCATCCAAAGGAGATGAAGACAGGATCTTCTGTACTCCTATGTTCGTTGCAGCAGTATGCACAATAGCTAAGGTATGGGACCCACCTAAATATTTCTCAACGGATGCATGTATAAAAAGTGATATACACGACAGATTATTACTAAGCAATGAAAAAGGAGAAAATCTGTGGCTTCTAAAAAAGCCATACTTTACAAAATAGAACCTAAAACAGTGGTTACCGGAAGTTGCAGGGTGGGGAAAATGGGAAGACATTGAGGAAAGCAAACTTTGAGCTATAGAATGAGCCAGTTCTGGAGATCGAATGTACGACATGGTGATGATAGTTACGAACACTGTGTTACAAATTTGGAAGTTGGTAAGAGAGTACTTTTTCAATGGTCTCACCCCAAAAATAGATAGCAATCATGTGACCCGGCGGAGGTGTTAGTCAACCTCACGGTGGTAATTATTTTGCAATATTTAAGTGTATCAAATCAAATCCAAATGCTGTACTCCTTAATTCTACACAGTATCTTTGTCCATTGTAACTCAATACAGGTTGGGGGAGGAGGGGTGACTGGAGGAAGGGATTCCTAGCAGGAAATAGTAAGTCATGGTGGTGAACAGCTTTAGGAGAAATCTCACTTTTGAGGTTTTTTGAAACCATCTTCCAAATCACAGAGATGGGATGACCTCAGAAATATATTCCCCACAGCAGGATGATTTCCCTGGCAGTGATTTAGGTACAGTAGGTAGTATCATGGATTTTTCAGGTAACACAGGAATTCCTGAGAATTTGTCTCCCCTGGATAAATCTATCTCCCCTAGATCACCAAAATTATTACCATGTCTTTATATGTGCAGTGCTGCCCTTTAAGAAAGATTTCATCGTGCTAGAACTCTATTACTATTAAGGTTCCCTGAGTCCCAAGAAAAAATAGCAATGTATACTCTCCTTCATTACCTTATTGGCAAAGTGAATAACCCCTAACACAAGAAATCCAAAAGAACAGCCTATTATCAGGTCATGTCAAAGTAAGGTTAATCCAGGGCTGATGGAATATGCTCTTTATTCCAGAAAGGTATATGAAAATTTAGGATTCTACTGAAGAACTCAGAACTCTGTCCAGTTTTGTGATGATGCTGAGAAAAGGAGAAAATGGTGTGTTAAAATTGGATTATTTCCTAGAACCATCTAACAAATAGAAAATTAAATGTTTACCTTCAGTATCTTAGCATGCTGTCCTGCATTTGCTTCGTCATTTAGTATGTTAAATGTTACAAAAAGTTCTACTGCGATATTTTATCATAGTGACATTAACTCTGCATATTTGTCCTATATGAAAAATATACATCAGAGTCCCAGAAACAAAGTTGCAATGAACGATAGTTCAGGTACTGGGCATCTTTGGTTTTAGTCTGGTTCCCCCAGAAATTCAAGCCTGAGGTAAAGTCTTCTAGCGTTTTAGGAAATACAATGCCTGATAGATTTGATGGAGAAGAGAGTGAGCCAAAGCAGAAAAGTAAACTCCAAGAACATGTTTTTGAGTTGATGGCCACTGATTGCTTGATGTCATTAAGAAACCATACAAAGTGGGATAAAGAAGAGGTGGTATATATACACAATGGAATACTATGCAGCCATCAAAAGAAATGAAATCTTGCCATTTGCGACGACGTGGATGGAACTAGAGGGTATCATGCTTAGTGAAATAAGTCAAACGGAGAAAGACAACTATCATATGATCTCCCTGATATGAGGAAGTGGAGATGCAATATGGGGGGTAAGGGGGGTAAGAAAAGAATAAATGAAACAAGATGGGATTGGGAGGGAGACAAACCATAAGTGACTCTTCATCTCACAAAA
>NC_081568.1:142228240-142245060 GCF_022355385.1 Mustela nigripes
TCATATGATCTCCCTGATATGAGGAAGTGGAGATGCAATATGGGGGGTAAGGGGGGTAAGAAAAGAATAAATGAAACAAGATGGGATTGGGAGGGAGACAAACCATAAGTGACTCTTAATCTCACAAAAGAAACTGAGGGCTGCTAGGGGGAGGCGGGTCAGGAGAGGGGGGTGGGGTTATGGCCATTGGGGAGGGTATGTGCTATGGTGAATGCCATGAAGTGTGTAAACCTGGCGATTCACAGACCTGTACCCCTGGGGCTAATAATACATTATAAGTTTATTAAAAAAAAAAAAAAGAAGGAAAGAAAGCAACCATACAAAGTGTACCTCAAGACAGCCTATCCAAAGAAGCGAAATGAGTAGAATACAGTCCCCAGTTCCTATCTCCCATTTGTCAAAGACAGGCCCTTAGAGAAGGTGGGATTTCCCCATACTTCCTGGGGAAAATACATGGCTTATGTATGGCTACTGAGCTGGAGCCCATATTTTTTTTGTGCCTTGGGAATCCAAAGCTTGGCTCTAGGACAGGAGGCCTGGTGTGCAGGACACAGCAGGAGGCAAGGGACAGTCTGGTTGTATCTGTAGGAAATCTGTTAGAGCCCATGCAGAGCAGATGGCCATAAGCACTGGCTAGAACAAGGCATAGCGGGGATAAAAAGAAATGAAGTGGCTCAGAAGAGAAGTGGTTCTCAAATTGTTGTAGGCATCAGAAGCCCCTAGAGGCTTGTTAAAACACAAATTGCTGGATGCCACCCCCAGAGTTACTTATTAGACCCTGTAGGTCTAGGGTGGGCCAAATTATGTGCATTTCTAACAAGTTTGGAGGTGATTTGAATGCTACTGGTTGCCAACCACACTTTGAAAAACACTGTATACATCTCCAGTCCACTGTACCCCTCCCACACATGTTCCCTTGGGTGCTGATGGTATATACTGGCCAACTCCTGCCATTCCTTCTGTGTGTCTTCCATTCGCTCCAGGCCTTAGACTCTTTGTCCCTGGCTGGGCTCTAAGTTGACTAAGGTTATCCACCTCGAGGCAAGGAAGATGGTAAGGAAGGGTCCTGGGGAAAAGCCATCTTCTGAACTGTATGTCTCAGGTGATAGAAACCTCTGTACAAATTGCAAGGAACATGAGGTCCATCTCTGCACATCAAACATATATTTAGAAGGAAAGAATAAGGACAGTCTAGAGTAAAATGATTTTACTAAGCTCCATTAATGTGCATCTGTAATTAAGACATTTGAGAACAGTAGAGAGATACTGAGTGAAGGTGGTAATTGAGGAATGAAGTATATCTAGAGTAGAGAAATCTTGATGGGACCCAACAACACATATAAAATGCAAAAGCAGACTATGGATTGGGAAACACAATTCTTCACTTTTTATGAAGAATATCTATATTAGAAATTCTTCGGGTTGCCTTGAAGCAATTAGGTAAGTATCACAAAAATCACAACTTATCATCCATTTAGGAATGTCTATTAAATTAAAAATGAGGTCCACGGGTGCCTGGGTGGCTCAGTGGGTTAAGTCTCTGCCTTCGGCTCAGATCATGACCTCTGGGTCCTGGGATCGAGCCACACATCAGGCTCCCCACTCAACAGGGAGCCTGCTCCCCCGCCACCACCTGCTCTCTGCCTACGTGTGATCTCTGTCAAATAAATACGTAAAATTTTTATAGAAAAATTAAAAAAATAAAAACCAGGTTCAGAGGTATGGAGAAACATCTCATCACAATAATTTTACAAGCGACTGCTTGCTGACTTGGCAGCTACAGAGAAGAGGGCCTTCCAGGAGCTCCACAGAAGTGTCTGTTTAATTGAATTAATAATTTAATAATAACTATTAGAAGATCTGTGGATTCAGAAGGATGACAAGATTCTACAGAAGGCAGAACATTTGGACAATTTCCATTCAGTCATTCAATATTTATTGAACACCTGTCTTATATTAAGAACTTTGCTAAGTACTGGGAAGTACCCAGATGATAAAAGGTACTTTTGCCCTTTAGAAGTTCATGGTCTACTGCAGGAGATGATGAATAAGCAAGTAATTGCAATAATTTGTGAACAGGAGATTGCTCCAATTGGGGGCAAGTATGATGGAATTCCTTTAAGAAATGCTGTTTCAGTATTATGTAAGCCAGAATGTTCATTCTCATTTACATAAACCCCATACACAGTGTAAAGTCAATGGCCAAACCAAATAACAAGGTACTTTTACAATAATTCATCACACACACACACACACAGTGTACTTAATAAGATCCAGTTTATAATCAGTGTACGCTCCCTGTCCACCTCTCCTGAATGTGACCTTTGTCTGGTCTATCTCACCTCTGACATATAGCTGCCATTACCTGGAAATGTGGGGAAAGTGGAAGAGAGGAGGAAAGAAATGAATTTTGTAACAGCCAAAAATGTGATTCTGTGTCACTAAATGCAATTCTAAATGTTCATTCTCAGAACTTACCTGCTTATCTATTTGGAGAAATTGCAGGGGAATGGGAATTCTGAAAGACCTGTGCTCCAGACTGTATCTTAGCCACTTCCTGCATAAATATCCCAAGCCGCAGATACCATGGGAGACTCTGTAAGAAAACAAGTAAGTAGGGGGTGCCTGGGTGGCTCAGTGGGTTAAAGCCTCTGCCTTCGGCTCAGGTCATGATCTCAGGGTCCTGGGATCAAGCCCGCATCGGGCTGTCTGCTCAGCAGGGAGCCTGCTTCCTCCTCTCTCTCTGCCTGCCTCTCTGCCTACTTGTGATCTCTGTCTGTCAAATACATAAATAAATAAAAAAAAATTTTTAAAAAAAGTATGCTTTAGGGGCGCCTGGGTGGCTCAGTGGGTTGAGCCACTGCTTTCGGCTCAGGTCATGATCTCAGGGTCCTGGGATCGAGCCCCACATCAGACTCTCTGCTCGGCGGGGAGCCTACTTGCCCCTCCCCCTCTGCCTACCTCTCTGTCTACTTGTGATCTCTGTCTGTCAAATAAATAAATAAAATCTTAAAAAAAAAAAGTATGCTTTAAAGATTTTATTTATTTGAGAGAGACATCACAGAGGGAGAGGGAGCAGCAGACCCTCCTGCTGAGCCAGCAAGGAGTCTGATGCGGGGCTCCATCTCAGGATGCTGGGATTATGAGCCGAAGGCAGAGGTTTAACTGACTGAGCCACCCAGGCCCCCCATCTCCTGCTACACTCTTAAAATGCAGCCAGTTCCAGCTCTTTAGATCAGTAAGAATTCCTTTCAACACTTTGAGAGGATTAGAGGTAATACAGCAGTCAAAACCAATTAGATAGAAGCAGATGCTTTCCTTCTTAACACCTATCTGAGGGCCTCATGCAGCCTGGGAGTTGCCAGTGAGGGAAATCCAGGCTGTGGGTGGCCACAAAACTGGGACGTCTTGAGAGAAGAGTCATCCTTTTTTTTTTTTTTTTTTAAGATTTGTATTTATTTATTTTGAGAGAGAGAGAGAGGGAGAGAGAGACAGAGAAAGTGAGAGAGAGCATGAGAAAGGAGATCAGAGGGAGAAGCAGACTCCCCATGGAGCTGGGAGCCCAATGAGAGAAGAGTCATCTCTATTTCAACAATTCTGCAGATGGACCCTGAACCCCTAATAGGGACGGTCTCCTTCCCTCCTATTTTTTTTTTTTTTTTCCATTTGCTTGGCTCTATGTCTTTGCTCATTCCATCACCAAAGCCAATTCAAAATATTCAAAACTCTGCAGTATGACTGGCCCAATTGATGTACTAGTTATGCTAAATGTAGGCCCAGACTGCTCTGATGGGTATATCTGAGACTCTAATTGATAACATTGCTTCTATAAGAAAATAAATCCCTGACTTCCAAGAGGCAACCTAAGAACAGTTTGGGTTAACAAAGGTCACTGGTATATTGGACACGTACTTATGTAAGAACCTATAGAACATGCAATCCAATAGTGTGATCAGCCGACCGAGCTGGATTTGTTTGTATCCTGTGAGACGGGGGAAGGACAGTGGGAGGCAAGCGCTGGCTGAATCTTTTCTTCCTTTGAATTTCACAGTAGAGAATGGCAAGAGGTGGATGGCTATTTAAATGTCAGTTCTACCTTTTGTTGATTAGTTCTTAGCATAATCTTTTTATTAAGGTCTACCAGAAAGTAATGAAATGATATTTCATTTCATACTGAGAGCACACTGTGTAAATAATTATGAAAGAAAGAAGAAACGTTTACGGCAATCTAAGTCCCACGAGAAGCATAAAACACATGCAAAGGACATTGCATTTACTATTTTTAATATTTTGAATTACAAGTTTTGAGTATTTTAAATTCTGAGTTAGAAGCAGGGGATTTTTTAAAAAAAATTTCACTCTTCAAAATGTGAGGTTTTCACGAAGATTCATCCATTTTTCTAGGAGTTCTATGATCCAAATCTAACCTCTCAGCTGGCTTTTCCCACCTTTTCTTCCTACCATTTTATGTCCAATCTCCTCAGACTCATGGACTGACATCTCTTTTATTGATGCCAGATGTAGTTTTCTCTTAGAAGTTTGTCCCTAAACCTTCATTTGCCAAAGATTACATCCCGTTACCCTTTCTAAATGACTTTTCGACTTTGCTTTTCTAAATGTATCAAAATAAACAAAATACTGATTTTAAAAAGTAATTTTGTGGAAACCACAATACTTGCCTTTCTTACATCAATTTATCTTTCACATGGAGGTCACAGGTACTTTCAGTGACTAATGCTACTGTCCAAACTTTCATTGCCATGGCTTTACTTTACTTCTGTACTGTCCAGGCGAGTGAGGCAGAAACAAGACATCTTTAAAAATCCTGAAAACCAGCACACAGAGGATAATATAGATTTAGGTTTATTAGAACTTAGGGAAAGTAAGCACGGAATGAGCCAGCTCCAGCACTGGAAGGCTATTGAAAGTCACCAAAAACTCTGCCAACAGAGCACAGAGAGCAAAGAAAACAGCAGGGGAAAGTGATCTCTCACGCGTACAGAAACAAAAATATTGTTTCTTATTTCAAAGACTGCTTACCTCTGAGAACTACCGGTGCCCTGTCTAAACCCCATGCTTAAAAATATATTAGTTTTTCCATGAAATAGAAATATAGTATATTAGAAAAATGCCCCATCCTTACACCCCTCTACAGATTCTTGAGTATATGAGAAGTGTAGGCAGAAACCCAGTCAATGGTTTTGAAACCAAATTGCAGTCTTGAGTCTAGGTAGGAGAAAATAAGAAATCAATTGGCCTCATCACACAGGAGGACAGCCTGCCTCTCCTATTCCAGAGAGAGTGAACGCAGATGCCACCCTGCTTTGCCAAAACCTCAGGAGGCCAGGAGGTATATCAGACTCCTTGTAATCCACCCTACTCCCTCTCCACCACCTGATTCCCTCAAGAGTTTTATGCAGGATTTGACCTATGTTATGATGCCAGGGCACTGGCTCCGACATGCACTGTGTAACTTCTGCTTTCTCTCAATGCTTTTCCAATGCCCTGCTGGAAGGCTGTGGCAAAAGAGTGTGACATGAACATGTAAAACAGGAGAAATTACCTGCTCACCCAACCAGGGAACTCTGACAAGCAAGAGTGGTGAGTGCTTTTCTTTGGAGATCTTTTGTGGACAGTTTAAGAAGTACTATGTTTACTTCTCAGAAAATAATGGTGGGATTCAACTTCAATGGCCATGTCCAGGGAGCAATCAGATAAGGTGTTCTTGGGTTAACTCCTCACACTGGTACCTAGCATGCTCCCTAGGTTTGTCTCCCAGAACTCTAAAAATAAACCACCTACACACAAATCTTTAGAGTTCAGCCTCTGCTTTTACTAGAATCCCAAGAGAAGTTAGAGGGGCATCTGAATCCTATTCACAAATACTGGTAGTGGGTTGGTGGTAGAACTCTATTTTCTCAATCTCACAGCCAACAAGATTCATATAGAAGTGTGTATCCAGACATGGGAAAGTCAAGATGTTATTCAGTGCTACTCAAGACTTAAATCTATTGAGATCATCAGTGAAAATTGCTCCTTTTTCTGGATAATGTTCCAGGGGTTTGACTTCTTTAAACTATTTCAGTGAATCTTAGCCTACAAATATTTCTGCCCCCCCCCCACCTTATCAAGGTGTCCTATCTTTGATTGTATTTTCCTAGTATCTTAACCAAACTACTGTCCAGCAAATCATTTTACTTCTGGGTATTTCTTAGCATAAAATTTGGAAACAACCTTATGATCTAGCTGCTCCATGAATCCAGTTAAAAACAAACAAACAAACAAACAAAAACAACAACTGAGGCTTAAAATTGTCAAAACAGCTGATCCAAGATGGTCCAAATGGTTCACAGTCTTGATAAATCACTTAGTCTACTCTCTTCATCTCAAAAGGACCCACAGAGCTATAATTATTTCTGGATGGCACTTTAGCATTAAATCAATAAATACAGTAATTCCTCTCTCAGAGATGTTCTCAATGTTTTGTTTTACTCACGTCCCCCAAATAGAGTAATTCTTATGTTCTATGATGTTAATCAGACATCATACTTTCTTTTCCAATGAGCTACATATAGTCTAAAAAATTCTATAAAAACATTTTAACGAGGCAATCCTGTATATTAAATGGTACTTAATAATATCAAAATGATAAAACTAGCATATTATGGGCAACATAGTCTATCTCATGCAAAGATGATATGCTTGTACAGTAGCAATTTCTTACAACACAAGTCAAATAAGATCATTAATGACATATTAACTGATTTGTTTTGCCTTTATTAATATGTTCTGGAATCTAGATAGAGGGGGTTGAATTTATCAAACTCCTAAGCTTATTGCGCCATGTCAACTTTGCTTAATAAAAGTTTCCTCTCTTCTGTTCATTCATTTGTTCTCTAATTCTTATGCTTATAGCCTTATATCCCACTTTCCTTCCCCTTCATCCCCAGGCAACAATTTTAATATATTCAATGTGCTTCTGTTTATTTGAATATGCTTTTACAAAATACAAATTATATAATGTGGAAATATTTTAATTTACTTAAATAGCATTATGTTATGTATCTCATTATAGTACTCGTTTTTTCACTAAGGATTATGCTTAAAGACCCACTCAGAGTTTTGCTTCTGTTTAGAATGTGAAAGCCACAAGAGAACATTGCTCCTACCCCAATAATAAGAAAATCAAAGAAATTATATTGGAACTAGTTTTTTTTCTTTAGTCCATCAATGGGCTGAAGTCTCAAGGAAATGAGGTGAATTGACTTCCAAAAGGTGACAAATTCCTCCAAGGAAAGACAGGATGTACAAACTATTTTTGCCCTGGCAAAGCCCAAGATAGAAGAATAATACCTGTAGTAGTAAGGGGAAAAAAAAAAAAAACCCTGAAATGTCAACAAACACATGAAGGCAGAATATGGGCTCACATGACAGGTTAAATCCCGTGAGAGTCTCAGAAACAGAAGCACTCTCTAGCTACCTACTAGATTTTTCTCATGAGCCTTCAGCATGTGTCCATGAGAAGAAGGGGATATAAGGAGAGACACCTGAGAAAGTTTTCCTTAGTAAAGGAAACCTAGAGGTGATGATCACTTGTGGAACAGGCATGAAATGCATGAGTGACTATGACCCTTCTTTCAATTAAAGTAAAAGCTGTCCTCCTTTACATATGGGGCAGGAAGCCTTCCTTGCCTATGATCCCAGAAATAGGTGAGCTTTCAGTGGAGAAGGGATGAAACAAAAGTTGTCTGTCTTCTAGGGAAAACAGGAGATCTCCCTTACTCCTGTTGCAGACAAAGGTTAGCTGCTGCTACTGGAAGTGTAGAAAGTATTTTGTTTCAGACATGTTACACAAGTGCAAAGCAGAGTGTTAATGGTAGCAAGGAATAAGTTTGGGTTTGAAAACCCTTGGGCCAGATTACCCACCTATGACAGGCAGTTTGACTACTATGTGGGGAGAATGAAAAATGCTGAGAGTGAGTCCCCCTTGTAGTCCCTAGGGTTTAGGGTCACAGGTACTAACAACTAGACTGTTTCAATGCCCAAAAGTTTGACAAAAGCAGAGGAACACAGACTTATAAAGGTGAATATTATATACCTCAGTTTCTACTCTTCTTTTCCAAATATCCAAAATCTAATGAAAAAATGATTTCAAGAGACACAAATGAGAAAAGATTTGCCATCAAAAGCTAAAGCAGTCAACAAAAACAGACGTAGAGATGGTCTATATGCTGAAAATATTTGACATGGCTTTAAAATAACTATAATAGGGGTGCCTGGGTGGCTCAGTGAGTTAAGCCTCTGCCTTCAGCCCAGGTCAAGATCTCAGGGTCCTGGGATTGAGCTCTGCATCGGGCTCTCTGCTCAGCAAGGAGCCTGCTTCCCCCTCTCTCTCTGCCTGCCTCTCTGCCTACTTGTGATCTGTCAAATAAATAAATAAAATCTAAAAAAAATTTTTTAATTAAAAAAATAAATAAATAAAAATAAAAATAAAATAACTTTAATAAATATGTCTACAAAGCTAGTGAAAATAAGGACAACATGGATGAACAGACGGGAATTCTGACGGGAAAATGGATATGTTAGGAACATCAATAGAAAACAACAGAGATTTTTTTAAAATCCTGTCAAAGTTAAAATTATAGGCTTCTTTTCAGACTGGAAATATTAGGAGTTATAATGAATTAGAGCACATTTTGGTAGAAATTCTCCAAAGTGAAATAAAAATATTGAAAGAGTGACAGAAAGAAGACAACAAATACTGAAGACCACTAGCAAATACTCGAATGTTTAGTGTACTTGGTGTCCCAATATTAGGAGATAAAAAGAGAACAGAATTGTAGAAACACCTGAAAAGATAATGGGTGAAAACTTCACAAAATTAACAAATTAACCATATCAACCAAATTAACAAATTAACCAAAAACAACAAAGTAACCATAGATGTGGGAAGCTCAGAGAATGCAGAGCAGGATGAAATGAGGAATAACATATACAGGTACATCTTTAAAAAACTGAAAAATCAAAGATGAATAGATGTTATTAAATCTGTCCAGGCTAGAAACACATTACATATAGAAAAACAAAGACAACAATAACAGCAGGCATTTCATCAGAAAGTATGCAAGCCAGAAGACCATAATAACGATATATCATACTGAAAGAAACAGTGGTTAACCCAGAACTCTAAAATAAATGTTAAGAAAATTATTCAAACACAATATGGTGACAGACAACTTTATAACTACACAAAAAATAAATTAACAGGTGTAGTAAAAATATAAGAAAACACAAACTATATTTTCCTTATTTTTAACCTCTTTATAAGATAAAGTTCAAACCAAATGATAACAATATATTTTAGGAACTACAATATGTATAAAAGTAAAACATATAACAGTAATAATGTAAACAAAGATGATGGACAATGGAAGTCTACTTTAGTTTCTTACACAATATGTGAAGTAGTACAATATTCTTTGAAGGTAGATAATTGTACTCTCAAGACATATACTGGAAACCCTAGAACAATCATTAAAGAAATAAAAAGAAGTAGAAACAATAAGCTATATATGGAGATAAAATGGAAAACTGAAAACAGTTAATATCAGCAACTCACAAAAAAAGAAAAGTAGAACAGAAACAGATGGGAAAATTAAAAACAAAAAGTAAGAAGATATATCAATATTGTCATATCAATGCCATATTACTATGACATAGCAGTTCTAACATACCAATAATTACTTTAGATGTAATTTATTTAAACACTGTAATAAAAGCTGGAGATTGAAAATTTAACAAAGACAACCAATTACAAGCTGTTGAAAAGATGATGGAAAATAAAAAGAATAATGAAAAGAAAATTATAGCGACTACATAAACAGAAAAAAAAAGCATGCTTAAAAACAAGAAATCTTACAAGAGAGTAAAATCAATGAATTGATACTTAAGAAACATTCAACACAACAACATGAGAATCAACAATGTATTTTCAAGTGGACAAAAAACATTGAGCAAGAGAGACTATAACCTTAAAGATTAAACCTCAACAAATGTAAAGGAATTGAAATCAGACAAAACACATTATCTGACTACAACATAGCTGAACCATGAATATAAAGAACAGTACGTATGGAAAATTCCCAAGTAATCACAAAGTAAACAACACATTTCTATGTAGCCTCTGGTACAAAGAAACCTTGTCTGGTACAACAGATATTAGATGATATTTTGAAGTGAATGGATATGAAAACCTAAACCAATACTTATGGAACACAGCTAAAGCAAGACTTAGACTCAAATTTGTAAAATAAATGCTTACATTATAAGATAAGAAAGTTCTGAGAATAATGATAATGGCTTCCTATTTAATAAACTGGAAAGACAAGAACAAAGTAATTGCAAAGCAAGCAGAAGAAAAAAAGTGCCTTCCCCCCAAAAAAAGTTAAAACCAAAGAAGAAGATAAATAGGAGAAAAATATTTTTTAAGATTCATGAACCAGGTAAAACTCTAGGAATATTTATAAAGAAAAATACAGCTTACTGGTGTCGGGGAAAAAAAAGAGTATAGCACTGTTATCTCCTATAGGCATTAAGTAAATAATTAAGAAATAATATAAAGTACTTTGTGATAATACATTTGAGAACTACATAAAATGGACAGTTCATTGAAAGATATAAATTACCAAATCTCACTCAAGAACAAATTTATACATGAATATCAAGAAAATTAAATATATATATACTTCTCAAAAATCAAACTCCAAGGTCAGTTGCTTTTACAATAAATTCTACCAAACCTTTAAGGACTAAACACCAATTATATACAAACTTTTCTATAAAATACAACATTAATAACACTTCCTACCACATTTTATGAGATTGTATTATCCTGATAAGAGACATTACAAGAAAAGTGCAGATTAATATCACGTATAGGCTCAAAATTATTAACAAAGTATTATCTAAGTCCAACAATATATAAAATACATGGGTAGCTTCATCCAGTAATGAAATAATTTTGTAACACTTGAAAACCCATCAGTATGATTCACCAATAACTACATACAACAAAAAACTGCAAAATCACATGATTTATTTAATGGACATACAAAAAGCAGGAGGAGGAGTCAAGATGGTGGAGAAGTAGCAGGCTGAGGCTACATTAGGTAGCAGGAGATCAGCTAGATAGCTTATCTAAACATTGCAAACATCTACAAATCCAACAGCAGATAGAAGAGAAGAGGAGCAGCAATCCTAGAAACAGAAAATCAACCACTTTCTGAAAGGTAGGACTGGCGGAGATGTGAATCCAAAGTGACGGGAAGATAGACCGCGGGAGGAGGGTCTGGCTGCTGGCAAGCGGTGGAGCAACGGAGCACAAAATCGGGACTTTTAAAAGTCTGTTCCACTGAGGGACATAGCTCCAGAGGCTAAACCAGGGTGAAGCCCACGTGGGGTCAGCGTGGCCCCAAGTCCCGCAGGGTCACAGAAAGATCGGGGGTGTCTGAGTGTCACAGAGCTTGCAGGTATTAGAACGGGGAAGCAGGCTACAGAGACAGAGCCAAGGACTGAGCTCCCAGCTCAGGGTTACCTTGAACTGGTCGCAGCCTGGGTGAGCTCAGAGTGCGGCCAAAGGCCAGGGAGACGGGAGTAAATGGGCACTGTTCTCTGAGGGTGCACTGAGGAGTGGGGCCCTGAGCTGTCAGCTCCTCTGGGCCGGAGACTGGGAGGCCGCCATTTTCATTCCCGTCCTCTGGAACTCTACAGAAAGCACTCAGGGAAAAAAAGCTCCTGAAAGCAAACTCAAGCGATTAATCAGCCCGGCCCATGGTAAGGGCGGTGCAATTCCACCTGGGGCAAAGACTCTTGAGAATAACTACAACAGACCCCTCCCCCAGAAGATCAATAAGAAATCTAGCCGAGACCAAGTTCACCTACCAAGGAGTTCAGGTTCAATACCAAGGAGAGCAGCGGAATTCCAGAGGAGGAGAAAGCAAAGCACTGAACTCATGGCTTTTTCCCCATGATTCGTTAGTCTTGCAGTTAATTTAATATGTTTTTATTTTCTTTCAATTTTTTTCTTCTTCTGCTAAATTTTTTTTTTACTTTTACCCTTTTCTTTTTTAACATTTTTTAACTAGTTTATCATATATATATATATACACATATATATATTCTTATTTATATTTTTTCTTTATTCATTTTCTTTTTTTAATTGTTTCTTTTTTTTCTGAACCTCTTTTTATCCCCTTTCTCCCCCACGATTTGGAGGTCTCTTCTGATTTGGTTAAAGTGTATTTTCCTGGGGTCTTTGCCACCCTTTTAGTATTTTACTTGCTCCTTCATATACTCTTATCTGGACAAAATGACATGGCGGAAAAATTCACCACAAAAAAAAAAGAACAAGAGGCAGTACCAAAGGCTAGGGACCTAATCAATACAGACATTGGTAATATGTCAGATAGAGAGTTCAGAATGACGATTCTCAAGGTTCTAGCCGGGCTCAAAAAAAGCATGGAAGATATTAAAGAAACCACTTGGGAGATATAAAAGCCCTTTCTGGAGAAATAAAAGAACTAAAATCTAACCAAGTTGAAATAAAAAAAGCTACTAAGGGGGTGCAATCAAAAATGGAGGCTCTCACTGCTAGGCAGTGAGATAAATGAGGCAGAAGAAAGAATTAGTGATATAGAAGACAAAATGAAAGAGAATAAAGAAGCTGAGCAAAAGAGGGACAAACAACTACTGGACCACAAGGGCAGAATTTGAGAGATAAGTGACACCATAAGACGAAACAACATTAGAATAATTGGGATTCCAGAAGAAGAAGAAAGAGAGAGAGGAGCAGAAGGTATACTGGAGACAATTATTGAAGATAATTTCCCCAATATGGCAAAGGGAACAAGCATCAACAACCCGGAGGTGCAGAGAACTCGCCAAATCAACAAGAATAGGTCCACACCCTGTCACCTAATAGTAAAATTTACAAGTCTTAGTGACAAGGAGAAAATCCTGAAAGCAGTCTGGGAAAATAAGTCTGTAACATGCAATGGTAAAAATATTAGATTGGCATCAGACTTATCCAGAGAGATCTGGCATGCCAGAAAGAGCTGGCATGATATATTCAGAGCACTAAACGAGAAAAACATGCAGCCAAGAATACTATGTCCAGCTAGGCTATCACTGAAAATAGGAGAGATTAAAAGCTTCCAGGACAAACAAAAAATGAAAAAATTTTAACACCAAACCAGCTCTACAGGAAATATTGAAAAGGGTCTTTTAAGCAAAGAGAGAGCCTAAAAGTAGTAGATCAGAAAGGAACAGAGACAATATACAGTAACAGTCACCTTACAGGCAATACAATGGCACTAAATTCATATCTCTCAATAGTTACCCTGAATGTTAATGGGCTAAATGTCCCAATTAAAAGACACAGGGAATCAGAATGGATAAAAAAACAAAACCCATCTATATCTTGCCTAAAAGAAACTCATTTTAAACCTGAAGACACCTCCAGAATTTAAAGTGAGGGGGTGAAAAGAAATTTACCATGCTAATGGACATAAGAAGAAAGCAGGAGTGGCAATCCTTATATCAGATCAATTAGATTTTAAGCCAAAGACTGTAATAAGAGATGAGGAAGGACACTATATCATACTCAAAGGGTCTGTCCAACAAGAAGATCTAACAGTTTCAAATATCTATGCCCCCAACGTGGGAGCAGCCAACTATATAAATCAATTAATAACAAAATCAAAGAAACACATCAACAATAATACAATAATAGTAGGGGATTTTAACACTCCCCTCACTGAAATGGACAGATAATCCAAGCAAAAGATCAGCAAGGAAATAAAGGCCTTAAACGACACACTGGACCAGATGGACATCACAGATATATTCAGAACATTTCATCCTAAAGCAACAGAATACACATTCTTCTCCAGTGAACGTGGAACATTCTACAAAATAGATCACATCCTGGGTCCTAAATCAGGTCTTAACCAGTATCAAAAGATTGGGATCATTCCCTACATATTTTCAAACCACAATGCTCTGAAGCTAGAACTCAACCACAAGAGGAAATTTGGAAAGAACCCCAAAACATGGAGATTAAACAGCATCCTTCTAAAGAATGAATGGGTCAACGAGGAAGTTAAAGAAGAATTGAAAAAATTCATGGAAACAAATGATAATGAAAACACAACAGTTCAAAATTGGTGGGACACAGCAAAGGCAGTCCTGAGAGGAAAATATATACTGGTACAGCATTTCTCAAGAAACAAGAAAGGTCTCAAATATACAACCTAACCCTATGCCTAAAGGAGCTGGAGAAAGAACAAGAAAGAAACCCTAAACCCAGCAGGAGAAGAGAAATCATAAAGATCAGAGCAGAAATCAATGAAATAGAAACCAAAAAACCAATAGAGCAAATCAATGAAACTAGGAGCTGGTTCTTTGAAAGAATTAATAAGATTGATAAACCCCTGGCCAGACTTATCAAGAAGAAAATAGAAAGGACCCAAATAAATAAAATCATGAATGAAAGAGGAGAGATCACAACTAACACCAAAGAAATACAGACCATTATAAGAACATACTATGAGCAACTCTACACAAAGAAATTTGACAATCTGGAAGAAATGGATGCATTTCTAGAGACATCTAAACTACCACAACTGAACCAGGAAGAAATAGAAAACCTGAACAGACCCATAACCGGTAAGGAGATTGAAACAGTCATCAAAAATCTCCAAACAAACAAAAGTCCAGGGCCAGGCTGCTTCCCAGGGGAATTCTATTAAACGTTTAAAGAAGAACTAATTCCCATGCTCCTGAAACTGTTCCAACAAATAGAAAAGGAAGGAAACTTCCAAACTCATTTGATGACACCAGCATCACCTTGATCTCAAAACCAGACAAGGATCCCATCAAAAAAGAGAATTACAGACCAATATCCTTAAAGAACACAGATGCAAAAATTCTCAGCAAAATACTAACCAATAGGATTCAACAGTACATTAAAAGGGTTATTCACCATGACCAAGTGAGATTTATTCCAGGGCTGCAAGGTTGGTTCAACATCCGCAAATCAATCCATGTGATACAACACATCAATAAAAGAAAGAACAAGAACCATATGATACTCTCAATAGATGCTGAAAAAGCATTTGACAAGGTACAGCATCCCTTCCTGATCAAAACTCTTCAAAGTGAAGGGATAGAGGGCACATACCTCAATATTATCAGAGCCAACTATGAAAAACCTACTGCAAATATCATTCTCAATGGAGAAAAACTGAAAGCTTTTCCGCTAAGGTCAGGAACATGGCAGGGATGTCCATTGTCACCACAGCTATTCAACATAGTACTAGAAGTCCTAGCCTCAGCCATCAGACAACAAAAGGAAATTAAAGGCATCCAAATCAGCAAAGAAGAAGTCAAACTATCATGTTTCACAGATGATATGATACTATATGTGGAAAACCCAAAAGACTCCACTCCAAAACTGCTAGAACATATGCACGAATTCAGTAAAGTGTCAGGATAGAAAACCAATGTATAGAAATCAGTTGCATTACTCTACACCAACAACAAGACAGAAGATAGAGAAATTAAGGAGTCAATCCCATTTACAATTGCACCCAAAACTATAAGATACCTAGGAATAAACCTAACCAAAGAGGCTAAGAATCTATATTCAGAAAACTATAAAATACTCATGAAAGAAATTAAGGAAGACACAAAGAAATGGAAAAGTGTTCCATGCTCCTGGATTGGAAGAACAAATATTGTGAAAATGTCTATGCAACCTAAAGCAATCTACGTACTTAATGCAATTCCTATCAAAATACCATCCATTTTTTTCAAAGAAATGGAACAAATAACCCTAAAATTTATATGGAACCAGAAAAGACCTCGATTAGCCAAAAGAATATTGAAAAAGAAAGCCAAAGTTGGTGGCATCACAATGCCGGACTTCAAGCTCTATTACAAAGCTGTCTTCATCAAGACAGCAAGGTACTGGCACAAAAACGGACAAATAGATCAATGGAACAGAATAGAGAGCCCAGAAATAGACCCTCAACTCTATGGTCAACTAATCTTCGACAAAGCAGGAAAGAATGTCCAATGGAAAAAAGACAGCCTCTTCAAAGAATGGTGTTGGGAAAATTGGACAGCCACATGCAGAAAAATAAAATTGGACCATTTCCTTACACCACATACAAAAATAGACTCAAAATGGATGAAGGACCTCAATGTGCGAAAGGAATCCATCAAAATCCTTGAGGAGAACACAGGCAGCAACCCCTTCAACCTCAGCCGCAGCAACATCTTCCTAGGAACATCGCCAAAGGCAAGGGAAGCAAAGACAAAAATGAACTATTGGGATTTCATCAAGATCAAAAGTTTTTGCACAGCAAAGGAAACAGTTAACAAAACCAAAAGACAATTGACAGAATGGGAGAAGATATTTGCAAACGACATATCAGATAAAGGGCTAGTGTCCAAAATCTATAAAGAACTTAACAAAGTCAACACCCAAAGAACAAATAATCCAATCAAGAAATGGGCAGAGGACTTGAACAGACATTTCTGCAAAGAAGACATCCAGATGGCCAACAGACGCATGAAAAAGTGCTCCATATCACTCGGCATCAGGGAAATACAAATCAAAACCACAATGAGATATCACCTCACACCAGTCAGAATAGCTAAAATGAACAAGTCAGGAAATGACAGATGCTGGCGAGGATGCGGAGAAAGGGGAACCCTTCTACACTGTTGGTGGGAATGCAAGCTGGTGCAACCACTCT
>NC_081568.1:142245160-142284115 GCF_022355385.1 Mustela nigripes
TGTCTGTTGGCCATCAGGGAAATACAAATCAAAACCACAATGAGATATCACCTCACACCAGTCAGAATAGCTAAAATGAACAAGTCAGGAAATGACAGATGCTGGCGAGGATGCGGAGAAAGGGGAACCCTTCTACACTGTTGGTGGGAATGCAAGCTGGTGCAACCACTCTGGAAAACAGCTTGGAGGTTTCTCAAAATGTTGAAAATAGAACTACCCTACAACCCAGCAATTGCACTCCTGGGTTTTACCCTAAAGATACAAACGTAGTGATCCGAAGGGGCATGTGCACCCAAATGTTTATAGTAGCAATGTAGCGATGTCCACAATAGCCAAACTATGGAAAGAACCTAGATGTCCATCAACAAATGAATGGATAAAGAAGATGTGGTATATATACACAATGGAATACTATGCAGTCATCAAAAGAAATGAAATCTTGCCATTTGCAACAACGTGGGTAGAACTAGAGGGTATCATGCTTAGCAAAATAAGTCAGTCGGAGAAAGACAACTATCATATGATCTCCCTGATATGAGAAGTGGATATACAACATGGGGGGTTAAGGGGGTAGGAGAAGAATGAATGAAACAAGATGGGATTGGGATGGAGACAAACCATAAGTGACTCTTAATCTCACAAAACAAACTGAGGGTTGCTGGGGGGAAGGGGGTTGGGAGAAGGGGGTGGGATTATGGACATTGGGGAGGGTATGTGCTTTGGTGAGTGCTGTGAAGTGTGTAAACATGGCGATTTACAAATACATTATATGTTTATAAAAAATAAAAATAATTTAAAAAATCTCAGTTAACTGCTAACTTCCTCAGACTAATGAAAGATCTATGAAAAGCCAATAGTAAATATTTTAATGAGTAAGGAAAGATAGAATTCTTTACCTCTATGATTTAAAAAAAAACCAAAAATGTTCAATCTTACCTTTTTCATTAGGCTTCTACTGGAGGTTCCAGAAAACTCAAAATTGGTGGGGGGAGTTGATGGGGAGATGAATAAAGGTGGTCAGAAAGCACTAACTTCCAGTTATAAAATAAATGTCACGGGGATATAATGCACAGCATGGTGCTGAGTTAATAACATTATATTGTATATTTGAAAGTTGCTAAGAAAGGAGGTCTTAAAAGTTGTCAGAAGACAAATAAATTTAACTAAATGGTGATAGAGATTAACTAGACATATGGTGGTGTTTATTTCACAACACATACATGTACTGAATTATTATGCTGTTCATCTAAAACTAGTATGTTATAGGGCGTCTGGGTGGCTCAGTGGGCTAAATCTCTGCCTTCAGCTCAGGTCATGATCTCAGGGCCCTGGGATCAAGCCCAGCATTCGGCTCTCTACTTGCCAGGGAGCCTGCTCCCCCCCCCCCCTGCCTGCCTTTGCCTACTTGTGATTTCTGACTGCCAAATAAATAAATAGAATCTTTAAAAAATAAATAAAATAATAAAACCATATGTTATATTTCAATTTTGTCTCAACTAAGAACTCAAAAAACCAACTATCAAAACCCAACAGTAAAGAACAACTGATCTAAATAGAAAATAGGCAGTATACCTTTGGGGGCACCTGGGTGGCTCAGTGGATTAAGCTGCTGCCTTCAGTTCAGGTCATGATCTTAGGGTCCTGAGATTGAGCCCTGCATCAAGCTCTCTGCTCAGCGGGGAGCCTGCTTCTCCCTCTCTCTCTGCCTGATTCTCTGCCTACTTGTGATCTCTGTCAAATAAATTAAAAAAAAAAAATCTTTGGGGCGCCTGGGTGACTCAGTGGGTTAAGCTTCTGCCTTCAGCTCGGGTCATGATCCCAGAGTCCTGGGATCGAGCCCCACGTCCAATCTCTGCTCAGCGGGGAGCCTGCTTCCCCCACTCTCTCTCTGCCTGCCTCTCTGCCTGCTTTTCATCTCTGTCAAATAAATAAATAAAATCTTAAAAAAAAAAAAAGAAAATAGGCAAAAGACATGAAGAGACATTTTACTGAAATGGATATATATGGCAAGCAATCACACGAAAAGATATTCAACCATTAAGAAATGTAAATCAAACCACCAATTGGATGGCTACAAAAACAAAACAAAAGAAAACAAAACAAAATATCAGGCACTGGCATATATATGAAGTGATTAAACCTCTCATCCTTGGTTGATGGGGCATGTTAAATGATACAATACTTTGGAAAACAGTATGATAGGTTCTGAAAAAGTTAGGCACTCACCAGTATATGATTAAGCCATTCCACTCCTAGAAATTGACCAAAGAGAAAAGAAAACGTGTCATTTCAAAGATTTTTATTTAGATGTTTATAGCAACTCTGTGTGTAGTAGCCAAAAATTGGAAGCAGCATAGACGTTCAACAGGTAAATGAATACACAAACTAGTATAGCCATATGATAGAATGCTAAGTAATAATAAAAAGGGATTATTAACACATGTAACAGCATGGATCAGTTTCAACATAATTATGATGAGTGAAAGAAAACAAAGAAATAATGTATGCTATGATTTTATTTATTCAAATACTCTAGAATATGTAAACTAATCTATAGTGACAGAAGTCAGTAAAGCTATTATTATAAATTAAATAGGATATATGTTTTATTAACAGATTTATAAAGATAAAATCTCCATACAGTACATTGAGCAGATTTAAAAGGATATGTATTTTATTTCAATTTTCAATTATATATGCATATATACTATTATGTATATATGCATTATATATACATATGGTTCATGTTTGGGTAGGTATATACACTATATACATATATAGTATAGATATATACACTGTATACATATATACAGATATGTATATGTATATAGTGTATATATAGTGTATATACATATCTGTATGTACATACACATACATAACCACAGATATACATATCTGTATATCTGTATATACATATACATATCTGTATATATGTATATATATACACATATATGTATATATATATATATACACATACATAACCACATATGTTAAGACTGCCTTAATTTCCAGACTTAAGCAGTTGAGAGCAATATTCCCTATTATATTAAAAAAAATCACTTATTGGAAAAAATTAACACAGAACATATTGGAAAGGGGAAGTAATTTGACATATCCTCTACATAGAAAATCCCAAGAAATCCAGAGAAGGGCCACTTGAGGAAGAGATTTATCAAGGTCACAGAATACACATCAAGAAACAAAAATCAATTGCATTTTTATATGCTGGCAAATAAAATCAGTGGCTTTAAATTTTAAAAACAATATGCTCACAATGCTTCATCAATAAGCATGAAATACTTCAGGGTCAATTTAACAAAATACAAGCAAGACCCAGACACTGAAAACTCAAAACACTGTTGACAGAAATCAAGTATATGAAGAAACTGATCCATATTTATCATCAGAAGTCTTATATTTAATATGCTTCTCTTCATATTTATTGATATAAAAATTCAGTAAAATGTCAACCAAAATTCTGGTAATATTTTATGTTAATTGGGAAGCTGACTCTGAAAGTTATATTGAAAAGCTAAGGACAGAAAATTGCAAAAAAATAATGTGGAAAAGAACAAAGCTGAATTCCACTACCAGATGTCAATACTTACTGTAAAGCTATAGTAATCAGTAAATCTTAAAGGTTTTATATACACCATTTGAAATTAGATAGATAGATAGATAGATAGGAAGACAGCATGACCATAGATCTGTCAATGGAACAAAATAGAAATACATCCACAGAAACATGCATATATGGTGTCAAGTTAATTCAATAAAGAAAAAGGCTATTGATCCTTACCTAAAACCCTACCCAAAAATTAATTCAAAATGATTATAAACCAAAGTTTAAGTCATAAAAGACATAGAAGTAAACACTGAAAATTGTTTAAGACAAATTATATCTTAGATATGATACCAAAACCAAAAATCATAAAAGAAGAAAATTAGATAAACTGGATTACATGGAAATAAAGAAAATGTCTATTCTCAAAGATCCTGTTAAAAAATGAAAATAGAAGCCAGAGACAGGTTTGCAGAACACATATCTACTGAAGGACTGATAGCCACAATATAAAAAGAACTTTTACAACTAAATGGAAGACGAAAAGAACGCTAATAAAAAAAAAGGACAAAAAACTGGTTGTGACACTTCAACATAGACAATAAACAAACAGCTCATCAAGTGTATGAAAGTGACACTCAAATACATTAGCCATCAAGAAAACATAAATAAAATCTATAACAATATACTAGTAAATATCTGCTAGAATGACTAAAACTAAGAAGTGTGACATTAGCAAAATATGATGTAAAGCTTGAGCTACTGGGACTCTTATGCATTGCTAATGGGAATGTAAAATGGTGTGATCCCTTGGAAATCACTTCAGCAATTTCTCACCAAGTTCCATATACACTTTCCACAGGATGCAGGTATTCAACTCCCAGGTACTTATTCCAAAGAAATAAACACATACGTTCACACAAGTATCTATATGCAAATGTTCACAACATATTCAAAATAGTCCATATCTGGAAATAACCCAAATATCCTTCACCTGGTGGAAGAAGCAACACATTTTGGTTTCAACCCCATAATGCAATACTAACAATACCAAAAACTGTTGATATGTTCATATCAGAAGAATCTCAAAAACACACTGTTAACAGAAAAAAATTTGGATAAAACACTACCGTACAGTATGATTCTGTGTCTATAATAGGGTAAAAGCAAAACTGTGGGGATAGAAAATAAATCCACATACATCCATGGAGATGATTGTATCATTTTCTTTCATTTTATGAACATGATGTATCACACTGATTGATTTATATATATTAAACCAACTTTGCATCCCAGAGATAAATCCCACTTGATCTTGGTGAATGATTCTTGCAGTGTGCTGATGATTGGTAGTATCTTTATTGACAATTTTTGTCTTTGCATTCATCAAGGATATTTGTCTATAGTTTTACAGTATTGTCCTTTCACAGTTTTGGTATCAGCATAATGTTGGCCTTGTACAATGAGTCTGAGGGCATTCTCTGACTCTTTGACAGATACTAATTCTTTCAATGTTTGATGACATGAATCGGCAAAGCCATTTGATCCTGGGCTTTTCTTTTGGGGAAGTTTTTGATTCCTGATGCAATCACCTTACTAACAACTGGTCTGCTCAGATGTTCTATTTCTTCCTGATTCAGTCTTGCTACATTGCAGTTTTCTGAAATTTTCCGTTTCTTCTAAGTCGCTCAGTTTGTTTGGTAGTTGCCTCTTATAGTCCTTTCAATTTCTATGGTATCAGCCGTAATATCTCCTTTTTTATTTATAGTTTTGTTGATCTGGATTCTTTCACTTTTTCCCTTGGTTGGTCTAGCTGATTTGTCAATTCTGCTCATCTTTTCCAAGAACACCATTTTAGTTTGGTTAATTTTTCTCTGTAGATTTTTTTGTTCTCTGTTCCATTTATTTCTGCTTCAACCTTCACAATTCCTTTCTTCTGCCAACTTTGGGTTCACTTTGTTCTTCTTTTCCTAGTTCTTTAAGGCACAGACAGGTTATTTATTTGGGTTCTTTTTTGCTACTTACTGGAGGAGTTTCTTACTTTGAATCTCCTTAGAACTGTATTTGCTGAATCCTGTAAGTTCCGGTATGTTGCTTTTCCATCTTTGTTTATTTCAAGAAACTGAGAGAGGGGAGATAGGAGGAGGAGACAAACCATGACAGACTGTGGCGTCTGAGAAACAAACTGAGAGTTTTGGAGGGGAGAGAGGGTGGGGGTTGGGTGGGCCTGGTGGTAGGTATTAAGGAGGGCACATATTACATGGAGCACTGGGTGTGATGCATAAACAATGGATTTTGGAACAGTGAAAATAAATAAAATAAAATAAAATGGAAAAAAAAGAAACTTTTTTATTTCCCCTTAATTTTTTTTCTGATCTACTGGTTTTTCTGGGAGTATCACTTAACATTTATGTGTTCATGAATTTTCAAGTTTTCCTGTAGTTATTGATCTCCAGTTTTAAGCCATTGTGATCATAAAAGATACATGATATGATTTCAATCTTCTTGAATCTGCTAAGAATTATTTCATGGTATAACATATGGTTCTAGGAAATGTTTCATGTTCATTTGAGAAGAGAGGAGTCTGCTGTTATTGGATTGAATGTTTTGTGGATCTATAATGTCCATTTGGTCTACAGTGTTGTTTAAATCTGCAGTTTCCTGATTGACTTTCTGTCTGGATGGTTTATCCACTGTTGAGAATGGGGTATTAAAATGCTCAATTATTATCGTATTACTGTTTATTTCTCCTTTTAGCTCTGTTAGTTTTGTCTTCATATGTTTAGGTACTCCAATGATGGCATGTAAATATTTATAATTATTCTAACGTCTTCATGGGTTGGCCCCTTCACATCATTATATAATGACCTCTTTGATCTCTTTTTCCCATTTTTAGTTTACAGTCTATTTTGTCTGATGTAACTAGAGCTACCTCTGGTTTTTGTTGTCATTTTGGAACATTTGTTTAAAACATCTCATTCCATCCAATCATCACTCTCAGTATATGTGTGCCTTTAATGCTAAAGTGAATCTTTTGTTGCAGCATTTTGTTGGATTTTGTTTAATACATTCAGACATTGTGTCTTTTGATTGGATAAATTAATCTGTTTACATTTAAGGTACCCGCTAATAGGTAAGGGTTTACTACTGCTATTGTGTTACTTCTTTTCTGGTTGTTTTATAGATCCATTTTATTTTTTGTTTGTTTGTTTGTTGATCCTGCTATCTTCTTTTGTGTGTTTTGATGTCCTTTGGCGGTGAAACCCTTTTGACTTCTCTATTGTGTCCTTCCATGTAATTACTATAAGATTTGTCCTCTTGGTTACTGTAAGGCTTACATAAAATATCTTCAACTAATGACACCCTATTTTAAACTGATAACTTCAATAGAATTCATGTATGTCACAGTTTTACCTCTCCCATCATATACTAAGTTATTGCTATTACAACTGACATAATTTTTATACTGTATATCTGATAACAGATTCTATTTATGGGTGTTTTTGCTATTTTGTTTTCTTAACTTGAACACTAGAGCTATCAGTTATACACAACTACTACCATATTGCAGATTCTAACTATCACTATGTCTTTACCATACCAGGGAAATTTATACTACTTTTTTTAATGTTAAATAGTGTTCTTTTTTTATTATTTAAAGATTTTTATTTATTTATTTGACAGACAGATCACAAGTAGGCAGAGAGGGGGCAGAGAGAGACAGAGGAGGAAGCAGGCTCCCCACTGAGAAAGGAGCCCGATGCGGGGCTCGATCCCAGGACCCTGGGATCATGACCTGAGCCAAAGGCAGAGGCTTTAACCCACTGAGCCACCCAGGTGCCCCTAAATAGTGTTCTTTTATTGCCATTCTAAGAACAGTTATAGTACTCCTTGCAATGTAGGTCTGGTGGTAATTAACTTCTTCACCTTTTGTTGGTTTGAGAAAGGCTTTATTCCTCCTTTATTTCTGAAGGACAGCCACTGAGTATAGCATTCTTGGTTGATCATTATTATTTTTTAATATTTTTAGTATGTTAACCCATTATATCCTGGCCTGAAAAGTTTTTGTTGAGCATTTACCAAAAATCTTATGATCTTACGGGAGTTTTTTATGTAACTATTTTTTTTTTCTGTTCTTTACTTTCTTTGCTCTTTTTCATTCTTCTCTCTTTTTTGCTCCTCAGCATGGGCAATTTTCATTGTCTTGTTCTCCAGGTCACTGATTCCTTCTCCTGCATGGCCAATCGACTTTTGAAGTTCTGTTATATTCTTTAGTTCAGTTAACGTATTTTTCAACTCTAGGATATCTATTTTTGATTTTGTTTTTGATGGTTGCTGTTTCCTATCAAATTTCTTGTTTTGTTTATATATTGTTTCCCTAATTTCATTTAGTTATCTGTGTTTTCTTATAGTTCACTAAACTTCCTGAAGAGGATTATCCTGAATTTTTTATCTGTTGGTTCATAGATCTCCATTTCTTTAGAGTCAGTTACTAGAGCTTTATTAGTATCCTTTAATGTTGTCTTATTTAAATATATTTATTTATATTTCATGATCCTTGATTCTTTATGTTGGTACCTGTACACTTGTAATGGAGCTCTTCTTCCAGACTTTACAGGTTTGCTCTGTCAGAGAGTGTTCTTTACTAGCCAGCTCAGTTTGGGTTTTGGGTGTGTCTACTGGTAACATCTTTGGACAGCAGAACCTGTTGTTATGGTCTATTTTTGGGTGAAGCAACTGATTACACTCTGAAGATGGGAATGAGAGGATATACCACTGGCCAACAACAGTTGGAATGGCTTGCTGACTTAGTTACCTAAACAACTGGGATTGCAAGATAGGTTCCATGATTTCTTTAATTCTCCGGTAAGGCTTACTAAATGGTCAGGACTGGGTACTATATTCAGTAACAGATAGAGCTATGAATGACCTTCCCTGCCCTGGAAGGGCAGCAGGACAAGGCCCAGGGTCAGTATAGCTCGTTGGTTGTGGGCCCAATCCAGGCCTGAGTGTGCACTGAAATCCCTGGTCAGGCGAGGCCACCTGTTTTGCTCTGCAGATGGAGGAAGTCACAGGCTGTATTCTGTATTCAAGGGCCGCTATGTGTCAGACTTTTGAATACACCAATTAGCTTCCCATGTGCTCTGGTTTGGTTTCCCAGTTGGACAGGTTGAAGACTGTATTCAGCAATGAGCAAGGCTATGAATTAGATTCCTTGCCTGAGTGCAATGGGTCGATCAGTTCTAAAACTTGCAAAGCTCTTTTTTTGTTGTCTTTAGTCAACTCATACCCCAAGGTACCTGATAGAGCAGAACCACAAGCTTTGCTCTACAAACCACCAGCTGTTTGTCCTTCTCTTGGGTAAAGCACTGCTGGGGAACAAAGCTTCTAGGAACTGCCTCTAGTCCTTTTTGTCAGGTAGAGTCAGAAGATCCCTGAAAAGATAAGGCTCTGTCTCAGCTCCCTTGCCTGGATGGAGGGTGACAGGCTACTCTGACCTTCTCTCAATTTCCCAAACCGGCTCTCTAGTTAGGAGGGGACAGGGGGTACCCTCGGGCTCAGCTATGAATTAATCCCCCTGCTATGCACAGGAAGCCTCTGTGCCCAGCCCAGGCTTCACTCTACGGGCAATCAGCTCTGCTTGCTTACCTCTGAGCTCAAGCACTAATGGATTTCACAGTTTCCAGATGTAACCAGACTTTCTGTTCAAATGGAACTGGAAGACACTCTCCGCAGCAGATGGGCTGTGACTGAGCTCCTTGATAGGGTGTTGGGCCAAGCACACCCTAGGGCCAGCGGAAATCCTTATTTGAGGATCAGAATCAGGCAAATCTGCCCCCCACCAAGCTTCCCAACCCAAAATGCACCTCTGACTTGCTTCTATAGATGAGTAAAGCTGCTTTTGGGATTGCTACTTGGACAATGCAGCTTTAAACTCAGTGTGCCAAGATCTCACTGGTTATTACAAGCTCTTTCCTCTTACTCTATCACAGTCAGACTTCCAGTGTGTGGGACCCATGGAGTCCTCTGCAACTCCCACAGGGCAAGCTCAGAGTAATGAGGGAACCACAACTCCAGAAAGGGCTGGTTGTCCTTCATGGGATGGGTTTACTTTTCCTACTGGAAGAACCAGTGTCTCAAGGGAATCTCTCCAGGTAGTGCTGGAGAAACCACTGTGGTCCACATTTGGTTTCTTCTGTTAGCTTCAATGCAGTCTGTCTTGGGTTCCATGGTACAGGTAGTGCTTTGGCCTCACCTTTGTGTTCTAGGAAATTCTTAGTGGTGTCTTATTCATAAATAGTTGTTAGTTGTTCTTGTAAGTGGAAGCAAGTCAGGAATGGCATGTGTTACCATCTTAGTGATGCAACTTTCCTATCTTAATTTATTCTGATTATTGTTGCATTTACCTGACTAGAGGCTTGTGAAAACTCACCAAACAGTACACTTAAAAAGGTAAATCTAATGTGTGTGAATTATTCTTTAAAAAAAAACCTGGCTTTGGGCGCCTGGGTGGCTCAGTGGGTTAAGCCGCTGCCTTCGGCTCAGGTCATGATCTCAGGGTCCTGGGATCGAGTCCCGTATCGGGCTCTCTGCTCAGCAGGGAGCCTGCTTCCCTCTCTCTCTCTCTGCTTGCCTCTCCATCTGCTTGTGATATCTGTCAAATAAATAAATAAAATCTTTAAAAAAACAAACAAACCTGGCTTTAAAAAACAGAAAGATCTTTCCCTCTTGCTATGTCTATATCTAATTCACAGTTTTGCATCGGTGAAAGAATCACCACAATATACATTTACTGATAAACTTTCCAACTTCTGATCATCAGCATTGTCATAATTAACACCTTCACACATACATACGAAAATTTCCATAGATTATATACAGAATATATGCCTGGGAACAAAACTGTTGAGTCATACGTGGATGGAAATACAGGGTACTATGTTAAGTGACATAAGTCAATCAAAGAAAGACAATTATCATATGATCTCCCTGATGTGAGGAATTAGAGAAACAAGACAGAGGATCACAGGGGAAGGGAGGGAAAATGAAACAAGATGAAACCAGAGAGGGAGACAAACCATAAGAGACTCTTAATCTCATGATAAAAATGGAGGGTTGCTGGGGGGGCGGCATGAGGGGTGGAAAGGATGGGGTATCTGGGGGCTGGACTTTGGGGAAGGTAGGTGCTATGGTGAGTGCTGTGAATTGTGTAAAACTGAGGAATCACAGACGTGTACCCCTGAAGCAAATAATACATTATCTTAAAAACAAAAAAGAAAGAAAGAAAGAAAAAGATCTAAAAACCAGTAGAAATAAATAAATAGTTTTTAAAAAAACACCAAAACTACTGAGTTATAAAATATATGCCTTTGGTTTGTCACAATAAGACCATTTGGGACCAGTTGGGAGTTTCAGGCTCATATTGTTATGTGATCAAAAGTGAACAGACTGCATTTTGAAACTATACCATCACACAAGCAGTTAGATTACCTGCATGAATCACAATTTATATTTTTAAAATTCTTTTGTGCCTTTCTCAATAAGATATTTATCAAAATAATCATGGGTTTTTCTCTTAGCTGTTTGATCTATATCCTGAATTCAATTTCTTACATTGCATGTCTTAAATAGAGATTTAAATTCTTCTGCTTTCCTGTAATTAAGCACAGAAGAGTAATTCTATTATTCATATTTGCCATAGAATGTTAGGTGTATTTAAGAATTTTTACGGAGAAGTCACTATAGAATACTTATTTTTATGATTAAGGGACAAGACAGTTCTGGTATATTACAATATACTTTAATGAAGTGAATTCACAGAACCTTGCTTAATTCATTTTATAAACTTGGTTTTACATGGTTTTGTGTGAATTAGATACTTATGATTAGTATACTTCCAATAATTAACATTAAGAATACAATCAAAACCTGAAGCTTTATAAAGAGTTAATGGATTAAATTGTTTTCAGGCACCACAGAAGAACTTATTTAATTTCAGGTACCTGTCTAGCAATGCCTCATTATTTTTAGCACCTTCCATAATTTGTATATCTTATAATTAACATCATTCCTAAATATGTCTGTTTTTTTATTAAAGATTTTATTTATTTATCAGATGGAGATCACAAGTAGGCAGAGAGGCAGGCAGAGAGCGAGGGGGAAGTAGGTTCCCTGCCAAGCAGAGAGCCCAGTGCGGGGCTAGATCCCAGGATGCTGGGATCATGACCTGAACCGAAGAAAGAGGCTTTAACCCACTGAGTCACCCAGGTGCCCCTGTCTAAGTTTAATAAGATTTCACTTTTTGTTTGTTCCTAACTTCAGCCAAGTATATCTAAGCAAGTTTCACAGACTTTTTTAGAAAGAGTTCCCTCCCTGGAACCCTGGGTCAAATACCACAGTCCTCTTTTCCCTGGAGTTGACTGTATGCTGAATATATTAAGCAATCAATTATTTGGCTAGATAGTATAAACATTTCAGTTTCTTTGGCTTTGGTTAAAGCCCACGTGTTCTTTAACACGCCCTTCTAAAACTGTCCTGAGTAATCTCCCATCTGCACCAAGTTGAGGCATAGTCATTTAAGGAATACATACTGAGTGCTGGTTCAGCCAAAAAAAAAAAAAAAAAAAGACAAATCCAGGAGACAAAATACATGCAGCTTTCTGACTGCCCGTTCAAAATGAGCGTCCTAGGCACAGGATTCTTTGGGCGCCTAGCCTCAGGATGGTCCCTGATCCCCATGCTGCTGTGGCAAGTAACTCGGGGCAGGAGTAATGCATCCACTTTGTGCCTCAACAGCATCCCATGCTTCTACCTTTGCCTTTGGGTTTCTCTGCCACCACCTCATGGCACCTCCTATAAACATGTTCAGACATTCCGATGCATGTGTGTAACTTGACTGTACTTGCCAAGAGGATAAAGCAAAACCATGATGAAAGCGGAGTTGTCTATCAAAAGGTGATTTGCACAGCATACACTGAAAGGCCTACAGGATTTTAAGGTTAATTGGGGCACATAGTGCATGGAACACTGAGTGTGGTACATAAACTATGAATTTTGGAACACTGAAAGAAATAAAATAAAATAAAATAAAATTGGATAACTCATGGTATTTCCTTGGCATAATACAGTAAGTAGATAGGTGAGACGTTTTTTCAGACACTTTCTAATCCCTTTTTAAGATTAAACAAACATATAAACAAAAAACTGGCATTCACGTTGCTACATTTTCTATTTTCCAAGTGGTAATCCAAAAGAAAAAAGAAATGTCAAGCTAATTAGAAGGAGGAAATGCTATTGGTGTATTTCCAGAAAGAACTTGCCTTCTCAATTTAATGTGGACACAGAAGAGCAAAAGTATTTACTTACTTAAAGGTTGTTAGTTGGCTTTGCCCTCAATGAAATAAAAACCTCTTTTTCGTAGCCTCAGGGACATCTTATTAACGGAAATTAGCCTCTGATCTTATTATCATTTCCACAATATCATACCCAGCAGATCAAAATATCCAGGCTCCGTTATTCTTTTGTGAATACTCAACTAGTCCCCAAAGAACATCATTAATATCAGATCTCCAAAGTCACATATTATTCGTGTGGGTCAAACACATGTACATAAACAGGCTTCCCATACTTTTCACACAGAAGCTGTAATTCAGTCCAGCTGATCATGTTCTCTGTTTTCCTAACGAAGAGCATCATTCAGTCAGTAGACTGAATGAGCCCTGACATCAACCGTGTTCCTGGACTTCACTTTCTCAGAATGAGGGAGGCAGACTAGTGACTCCAAAGCCTTCCTACCACAGTACTACTGAAGTCTGGTAGGAAGATGCATCAAAAGCACTTATGGACTCCTGACAAGCCAGAAAAATCTGCAAGCGTGAAAACTAAGCCAAAATAACAACTGTGAACTTGAACCAGAGAAGGTGGCTATGAATGGAACGTGACAGCCCTGGTACTAATATCCAGAGCGATGCTGAGATTAGAGCCAACGCTTTCAGACTGGTGCAGGTGTGAGAGCTGTATCTAAAATGTCTGAATTAAGATGGGAACCCTGAGAAGGTTACCGTGGTGCCCCGTGTTACTAGCCAGTTCTGGGCTTCAGCAAAAACACGTTTAATTCTCTCCCTCAATCAGAACCACAGTATTCTCACAAATTAAGTTCAACCGAATATAGCTAGGAATTTTTTTGAATCACAAAAAACACCCCTATCAAATAGAATGACATGAGGGAGAGTCTGCAGAAACTAGAAGACAACAACTTTAGATCTCCAAGGACTTCAGATAATAGAATTAGACATTATAAAACCATGTAAACTACTTAAGAGAAAAAATGCAGTTTTTTAAAAAGGTTTTATTATTTATTTGACAGAGAAAAAGAGCACAAGCAGGGGAAACAGCAGGCAGAGAGAGAGGCAGGCTCCCCACTGAGCAGGGAGCCAGACTTGGGACTCAATCTTGAACTGAAAGCAGTTGCTTAACCAACTGAGACCCCTTGGTGCCCCCAAATGCAAGTTCTTTAAGAGAATAACCAGTAAGAAACTACTATAAGATTGATTTGGAAAAGAAGCTTAATTCTAGAATAAAAACTCACAATTAATACTCAAAAGTTATTAGAGGACTAGAAGAGAGATCTGAAGAGAGTATAAGGAAAGAGAAAACTTAGAAAAGAGAAGTAAGAGAGAGATGAGATGTTCCACCTCCAAAAGGAGGAAATACAAGCTAGAAGAGACAAACAGACTCCAGAAAAAAGCAGGAAAATTTATTGGAAGATATTGAAAGTCTTGTCTACATACACTAGAGAAGATAATTCACAACAGGATTATTCACAGTAGGAAAGAAAGAAAAAAACCAAAGCAACAAAGCATTGATAACAGTATGGATAATATTTTACAATTGTCAGAGTGGAATTTATTAAGGAATGAGAAGACTGAATCACGGTAGCATAAAACTATGTGGATGGATATAAGAAACAGGACAAGGCAAGAAATGCAATTGGAGGTAGATAACCTAAAGTTTTATAATTTTGTAAATCCCTAAAATAAGAAAACTAGGCATCATGTTGTCTAGTAGCCTTAAACATGTAGTGGTATTTAAAACAACGACAAAGAAAGATACCTGTAACATTCAGAGTAGTGGTTAAGTCTGATTGAGAAAATAAGACATGAAATTGGGGAAGGGACAAAAAGTATCAACATTAATGCTATTTAACATTCCTGTGTTTGATAGTCTAACATTAATGTTTAGGGGTGCCTGGCTGACTCAGTCAGAAAAGCGTGCAACTCTTGATCTCGGGGTCATGGATTCAAATTCCACATTAGGGGCAGAGATTACTTAAAACACACACACACACACACACACACACACAGTTAATCTTGAATGTTAAACCTTAAAATTTACCTAGAGGTTATGTATATTACTTCATACCCATCAATAATACCTTAAAAATGTATCCGGCAGTTTACAGACAATTCTAAGTTTGTTCACTCAAATCTCTTCTTGTTTTATGCAGAATTCCAAAAAATTACTTATTCAAATCCCAGGCCACAACCCATCAGAAGGAATAGATTAAAAGGTAAAAGAAGAAGTTCCCAAGAGGCTCATAGAAACCAATCCCTCTACTTTGAATAAGGAATGAATTACCTCGAAATAATCTCTAAGATACCAGCTCAAGGGATACAAAATTATTGCCATTCAGCAATAATTTAATATTCCAAAACACCTGGTGGGCACCTTCCAGGCTTTGGCACTACTGTGGAATAAGGTAATTGACTTCCCTGGCGTGAGGGGGGATCATGGGTGAGGAGGCTCAGAAGGTCTTGTTATCTTAGCAAAGAAAGAGGTGGCACCCATCCAAAGAGAACTTAAATCAAGTGGATTAAGCAAATGTTGTCCACTCAGAAGTGCTGCCTGCTTCACACTCCACAGAATAATTCCGCCTGCCTACTAGGTCACCTGCCTGAAGGCATTTGTGTGCGTGAACCGCAGATTACCAACCCTTATATAAACTTAATGGCAGGGGGATGCTTGGGCAGCTCAATTGGTGATGCATCTGCCTTCGGCTCAGGTCATCTCAGGATCCTGGGTTCGAGTCCTGCATCAGGCTCTCTGCTCCAAGGGGAACCTGCTTCCCGCTCTGCTTCTGCCTGCCTCTCCCCCGCTTGTGCGCGCGCTCTCTGCTCGCTCTCTGACAAATAAATAAATAAAATCTTTAAAACAAAACAAAACACTGGCTGGACCCTGGGCCCGTTTTGCTGGCTTGGTGAAAGAAGACGGTTTGTGGACAGCGGACTGTCACAGTTAGACGGAGGGAGTTGAAGGGGTGTCCCAGGAAGAGAAAGCAGTGGGAGTAAAGACGACGTTGCCACTTCACATTCTCAACCCTTCACAGTCCTAACGGCGTGTTATGTATTTGGGACATGGGTTTTCTGGTTTTCCAATGGCACCACACCGAGATGGGGCCGGGGTCTCCTGCAAAGGGAACGTGTAGCTTAAGGATCTGTGGTACATTTTGCATCCCTTTTGCCAGTTTTCCTCATTTCTGACTTTGCATTTAGACCCAGTTCTCTGCAGCTGAAGCTGCTACCTCACACTACCTTCTGGAGCTGAAGCTCATCCTGGTTTATACTGTGCAAACTGCCTAGAGCACCAGAATCAAGTCTCTTCCTAAATCCCTCCACGACACCAACCCAAAATTAATTAATTCAACAATTAATGGTGACCATGACATGACTATGCCTTCCATGCAATTAAATCCAACTACTTATTAAAAGGAGAGTAATTGAATTATTCAACTAAAACAAACCGCCCTAAACGGCGAATGACTCATTTACTATTGAGTAATTCTCTCAAGGACTTTTCCATAAGGTTTTTGGTAGAATATACAGAAGAGATGTGTTTGAGGGTCCTTTCCTCAACTGTGGGCAAAACTGCAAAGTTTATCATTTAGACCATAAAATATTAAACATGTGTTTAGTGTTGTGATAACAGGATATCAGTTATGTAAGGGCATAAATACAATTGGCCAGTTAGAAGATGGTAATATAATACACCATATTTGTACAAATAAAGTGAATTTTTTTTTCACATCATAAAAATATATCAATGACCCTGAGTCCAGACGCCCATCTCTGCTGTTAGTTTGCCATTCGTAAGATCGTGGATTTTACTTGTTTGGCCTAAACTATGTTATTCTGTTTCCCATCATAGAATAGAAACTCAGTATTATAGTGTTTATGAGATAAATGGGACTCCTTGCCCTGTCACTTACAAGTGGGGGTTATTGGGGCTCCCCGGTGGCTCAGTGGGTTAAAGCCTCTGCCGTTGGCTCAGGTCATGATCCCAGGGTTCTGGGATCGAGCCATGCATCGGGCTCTCTGCTCAGCAGGGAGCCTGCTTCCCTTCCTCTCTCTCTGCCTGCTTCTCTGCCTACTTGTGATCTCTGTCTGTCAAATAAATAAATAAAAACTTTAAAAACAAACAAACAAGCAAATAAGTGGAGGTTATTAATTTCTTTAGGCCTCGGTTTTCTCCTTCATGAAATGGCAATCATGTTAGGAATATCAACCTTCAAGAATTCTCGAAATGGATGAAATGAGATTTGCAAATCCCTTAACATGCCATCTTACTAGAACCTGGTAACATCGTCTTTTACTGTCTAAGGAGACACACAAATGAAGACATGAAACCAGAGACTTGTATTTCTTTTTTAGTCTCCAATGTTTCTTTGTATAGTCTTTACTTCCCCTACTTTTCCTAAGTTTCTCTAAATCTTCTTTTAAGACATAGACGTATATTTACTACAAAAGGGTATTGCATTTACTAGAAGAAAAGTCATATTTATTACAAAATATTAAATTGTATAAATATATCAAGTGACTCTAGAAACCAGTTACTGTAGCTGGGAGTAAGATTTCAATACCCATGTTTTAAAAGAGAGAGAGATCTTTAGTATAAATCCTTTTAGACCTAACTTCATTTATTTTAACCTGAGTTACATTTCGAACCACCTGTATAAAATGCCTGCTCGAAGATGGGTAGGGACGAGCCTTATTCCTAAAAATGCATGAGTGACTTGGAAATGGTACTAAGACATGTGAGTGGCAGCTTTTGCTTTATAGCTGTGGACGCCCACAGTCTTGGTCTTGAAAGTGTTCCTAGAGTTTTGGTGCCATGAAGAAAAGAATTGAGATATTTCACATAATTGATATTCTCACAAAATTCCTTGTGGGCCATCCGGGCCACTTTATGTGGAAGTGCTTAGCTTTCTTCCATGTTTTCTACGAGCTTCACATCAATATAATTTTAGGACAAATAGGTTTTTGGTTACTAAGAGAAATGATATAGTTCCTTATTTGCCCTGGGAAAACAAGGCACGGAGCCAAAGATAGACATTTGAGAAGAGAAGGTTTTCAGGGGCCCTATTAGGGAGTTCCCATCAAGATTCCAGAATTCCTGGGGGATGCTGAAGTGATAAGACGAAGTTCCGCAGGAACGTTTTTGTGTTTGGGTTGAGTGAGTGCGCTAAGAGATCATTCAGAGGCATGAAAAATTGGGGTGGGTAGGAATATCAGAAGGTGAAAACATATCTCATGCCCTGTATAAACAGAAGGGAGGGGAGCTACACTGAATGGGGCAGAAGTGGTCGCGGCCCAAACAGTCCTGACTTTGCTGAAATCTCCATTCCCTCATGCAAATACGTCTACTCCCCAGCTCTCTCTGCTCCTCCGGACTTTTTTAACACTGACAAAATTTATATCCATCTACTGGAATCAAAACAGGATTCTGTGCATTTGTCTAAATGCCACTCAACATAATCCCTTTCTGTTTGTGCATAGTCCATAAAGAAGTCAATACCACTCTGTAATTTATTGAGACGTCAGCTCCGCAAACTTAGTGGGAGCCTGGAAAGACAGACTACTAAGGCCTCTCTCTCCTTTTTTAAAGATGCATTGACCTCATGCAGGGAGCGCTTCAAGGAGCTTTGTCTGGATGATCAATACATTTCTATATTTATAAGCCTAATCAGAGCCCATCTGCTTTTCTGCTCAAGTGCTGCTCAACGAGAGAGCCACATAATCAAAATTATCAACTTTATTGCATTGATTTTTTTGTTCTACTTGTTACTCAGACCACAAAAATAATTAAATATTTTCGTTTTAATAACTGCAGCCTGACACAAAATCATTTCTCGGGGAAATATTTCCCTAACGTCAGGACTGCGGCGTCTTCTACTCCCAGTCCTGCCATTTCTCATTCTACTTATTAGACTTTCACAGGTCCAAGACTTGTTTTAAATGCGCCTGTCTCAAAACTTAACAGCTGTTCCCGGGGCCCCATAGAGAAAGCCAGTCAGCTGCCTGGAACGGACCTCGATGGCGCCGGCCCTGAGAGCCACAGCTCCACCGGAAAGACTCTGGTGGCACCTTCTAAGCCCTGCAGGGTCATCTATAAATACGTGTGCATTTCCCCATGTCTCACCTGCTGTTTTTTTGCTGAGCCCAGCGCCTGGTGCCCTTACGCATGGAGCAGCAAGCACCCTTACAATGTAGAGGCATTTTTTTCCTTTCTTTTTTTCTTTTTTCTTTCTTTTTTTTTTTTTTTTTTTTTGCTTTCAGAGGTGGGGACAGTGGAGCCAGTGACTGTTTAACTGGCTTCATCAAAATGCGGCAGGGAGTTCAGAAAAGAGAAACGAGGATGGCCCGCTTGGAAGAAGGGTAACGGAAGGAAATGCCATCTCACGAGGAAGAACATAGACTGGTCTTTACCCTACCGATGTGTGAAGCCATGACATCTTTCTGGAGCACAGAGCTCATCAGGTCACTTCACGTTGGCCTGTGCAAGTTTATCATATGGTTTCAGGGAGGGGGGATGGGGAGATTATGGGGGAATGTAACCAGATCTATCCTACCGGCAGCATCCAGGCCACTGCTTTAGTGGCGGGGCACTTATTTTTTTTCCCCCACTATGCAGGCAGTTTTTCCTTTTAGGGAGATGAATTAGATCTAAAGACACCTAAAGACTTAGCATTTTCACTTTGTCTTTGAGTGGGCTTTCGGCCTAATTTAGGCCATATGGTGTCTTCCCGCGGCGATAAATATGCCCTTCCTGACTTTTAGTCTTTTTCAGCCATGGGATTTCTGAATTACAACCCGCAGTTCTCCCTGGCCTTCCTGAGTTCTTCAGAAGCACAGAGCAGTCAGCATTTTCTCGCGGCCAAATTACCAGACTCTAGAAAACCCAGAGTGGGTGTTGCAAATCAGGATGTGAATTTTTTTAAATAGGCAAAAAGAGTCATAGGTGCTTTCTGATTTTACTTAAGCATCTTGATCATTTTAGTGGAAATGATAAAGCAGCTGTTTCCATCTCAAAAGTTTCAAAGATTTTTCCCAAGTGTTTTTCAAGTCAATATTCTTTGTGTCTTCTGTCACATCGACATGTAAAATTTGTTCTTTTAATAACATATATAAAATTATATGTGAACTTATGAATGGTGACCAGCCCCATAAAGCAAGACATTAACTGTCAACTTTCCAGATGCCAAAAAAATATCTTATTTGTTTTTGTCTATGGAATGCATGTGGTTTTCACAAAAATCTTCCCACAAAGTCAGTCTTTGAGGCCCTGAGACAGTAAAATAAAATAGTGCCCAATAATGGCATACTATAGCAGTGGGTTTCCAGTAAATACAGCTAAAACTCTGGTTATGAAGACATGTCTTTATCTAACCAGCTTAGACTTTGAAGCTTCATATGCAATGTTAAGTTTCAAAAATTAAGGAACTTATTACTTTGAAGAAGTAGTCTTTTTTATAGCAAGCACTCAAATGTGGAACTGTCTGAACACAGGTGGTGACAAAGTAGGGGCCTCTAAAGTAATGAGAAATCTAGATGGTCATTAAAGTCAAAATATACAGTTCATTTTCTCTACATCTCTATGGTACTTCACTAGCCTGTCAGAGGATAGATAACTCACTAACTCCTAAGATACTCAGATCATACTGAGATCGCTTTCATTGTTTAATCGAACATCAGTCTAGGACCTACCTTGTAGTTTTTGGTTCTAGACACCAAATAAATTTCTTGGACCAAATTAATTCTTTTTCTCATGGAAAAAAAAAAAAAAAAAAAAGCTTGCCTCAACTTTGTATGTCCCTGAGGTTTCAGATTTAGAGGAATCGTGAGGTTTGGAAAAACAGATGTGTGAACAGCATGTATGACAGTGTGAGTGGAGTTCCCATAAATTTATGAGTTCTCAAAGATCAAGCATCATATGGGAATGCAAAATGTCACTCTGCCGCACTGTGGAATATTATATGAGACATAAATAAGTCTCTGTGCGTCATTTAATCATACTAATACATTATTATCTTAGAAATCTCAAATATCTTAGCTAGCCAAACTGTTTCCATATTTTGTCAATTTTAATGCTGTTATCATTTGATGTGTCAACTGCTGGAATGAATACACACACACACATATCATACACACACACATATGAATACATATAAAGAACGGGTTATAAAACCTGTATGTAAATAGGTACACACACACACATAGAAAAATGTACATATACACATATATATGATATGAAAAAACAGTAATTCCAGTATTTTTGAGAGCAGTAGAGTTTTTCAAGAAAGAGTGTATATATAGGAAACATAATACCGAACACTGGAATCATGGAATAATACTTCTTTTTCAGCTGAAAATGTAGCATATATAACTTCTAATGTCCAAAATCGTTAAATAATCAACTTTTAATATATAACAGATGGCTAAATCCCTATGGAATTAGGACCCCTCTTGTATTAGAAGGTGTTCTTCTAAGCTGCTGTAGCCCTGAGAACAAAGACTAGAACATCCCAAATACAATCTAAGTCTATTTCTCATTTATATTAGCAGGCTGGCCAGGGCGGGTTGGAAGAAGCACTGTGCTTCATGAGATCATTCAGGACCTAGCTTCCTTCTATCTTGTTACTCTGTCATAACCTACATTATATGGCCCTCACCTACACAATATAAACTCCCTCACCCACACCGAGTTTCTACTCTAATCCCAGGGATGGAGAAAGAAAGAACTAGAGCACAAGCAGTTTCATTTTAAGGGGCATGACCTAGCAAGTGGGCACATCAACGTCATTCATGTATCCTTGTAATTAATCAGCTATAGCTAGATGTGCATCACAACTCATCCCATGTCCCCATCTAGCTGTGAGATAGGCTAGGAAAAGAAACCTCTTCTCTCTGTGGCCATGCGTTCAGAGAAAGCTGGTGGTGGGAGTCGGGGAAAATAAGAGTTTCATTATTTGAGTTTAAAAGGAGATCATCGGGGCGCCTGGGTGGCTCAGTGGGTTGAGCAGCTGCCTTTGGCTCAGGTCATGATCTCGGGGTCCTGGGATCGAGTCCTGCATCAGACTCTCTGCTCAGCGGGGAGCCTGCTTCCCTCTCTCTCTCTCTGCCTGCCTCTCCGACTACTTGTGATTTCTCTCTGTCAAATAAATAAATAAAATCTTTAAAAAAAATAAATAAAAAATAAAAGGAGATCATCATTACGGGGAAGAGCTCACAAACTCTTCCATTATTTCCTTGGAATGATTAGGTTATTCTAATTTCTTTTACTATTGATATCATCCTAAAACCGGAATTTGTATCTTTGATTAAAGCACTAATTATGTGCCAACCCGAAGAGAGAATTGAAGATCATGACAGAACTTTTTTTAACAAGGGGGAAAAAAAAATGCTGAAATGAAATTATTTCGACCAAACTTGTGTGCACACCTGTCATTTCACAATTGTTTCATTATGACAAAATTTCAGAAGTACTACTGCTATGTCAAAAAAAAATGTAATTTTTTAGGCTTTTGATGAATGTTACCAAAACCTCCTCCAAAACTCTGTATAAATTTATACTCCAATCAAAAATGCACTAGGGTGTGTTTGTTTCGATCTTTTTATAAAGAGTTTTATTGAGGTGTAATTTATATGCTATAAAAGTCACCCACTGACATTTATATTTCAATGACTTTTAGTAGATTTATGCAGTTGTGTATCCATCAGCACAATAGTAGAACACTTCCATCACCCTAAAAGATTCACGGCTGGCCATCTGCAGTCCATCCTGGCTCCTATCCCCAATCCCAGGCAAACCTTGTTCCTGGTCTCTTAGAGACCTGCCCTTTCTAGAAATTTCATGTGAATGGAATCAACCACTTGTGTCTGGTTTCTTTCACTATTTTAAATGTTTTTGAAACTTATCTATGTCCTAGCATGTCCATGCAGTCTGTTTATTATTATTGATGAATAGCGTCTCACTATATAAATATGATGCATTTTGTATAGCATTTCACCAGTTGAAGGGTAATTGGACTGCTACCAACTATCTTTTTGCAATTATGAGTAATAAATACCTGTGAATATTTTTGTTGCTGTCTCTGTATGGGCATAGGTTTTGACTGTTTCTCCCAATCTTGCTAGAACCATATTAATACATCAGTTTTAAATGTGAGAATATGCACATTCATTTGTGATATGAGAAAGTACTCATTCCCATATTTCTCCAAGTGGTGGATTTTTTTTTTCTACAAAGGGTATTTATTCAAGGTAACAGTTCACATTCCAAAGCCATTTCTATTCTATAATTTTTTCCCCCTAATTTGTTGTTGTTGTTGTTGTTCTGAAGAGGGAAACACTCTATAATTCCAATGGATAAAAGGTGGCATCATTTTTCCTAAGTTGTGGCATGTACTAAATTATTCAACAACGTGTTAGAAAATACTACATTCTGATTTACACATGTGATGCATTGTATATTTATATTTTAAATTCAGGTACCCATTCAACAAATGTTTATCCATCATCCACAATGTACCAGGTCCTGTGTTTGGGACTAAAGGAACAAAACAGAATAGAATCTGGCTTTGTCTATGTGGAACTTTACAAACTAAGAAGATAATCATAGTATACAGTTACTTATAAGAGTATACGTACTATCCTCAACAAAACCAGTTTTAGAAAACCTAGATCTTCAGAAAAAAAAAGAAAAGGAAAGGAAAGAAAAGCCTACTTCAACATTCCGAGGTCTGAAAAGCATTGCCAAAAGAAGAACCAAGCTGAGACCCGAGAAAGAGAGGGTAGTCTAAGGAAGAAGAAGAAGAAAAACCAGGGAGAAAATAAAGGTGACAGAGTAACACACACAAAGGTCTCAAGTCATAAGAATGCCCTATCTTTGGAGAAATATAGGTAATTTTTATGGGCAAAACAAAGCTTTTGGAAGGACAAAATCAGAAGCATCTGGAGAAACCAGCTGGGGCAAAATCAGGGAAGGATTCAGAAGCCACAATGAAACCCTGTAACTCAAATCAACTTTTCCCCCAGTCACCAGTGTCCTCCATGATATTCTCTAGTCACATCATCAGGCTCAGCTAAAGCTGAAGGAAACCATTTCTGGGCCTTGAAACCGTGAGGGATCTTATACAGGGTGTCACTGTTTCATGGTACCCTAAAAATTTCCTTTAGAATGTAATAAAGTTAAACATCCATAGTGAATCTGTCTCCCCTACTACAATGTGAAATTTTAAAGCAGTGTTTTGCAGGTGCTCAGTTCACCCACAATTTTAGCAATATCCCACAGAGTCCCTTGATTATAATAAGCTCTTAGTAACAAATTTGCATTGAATCACAATAATCAATTTGCTGTTTATCATATAGACACTGAATAGGTCCGATGATTTTTAGGTATATTTTTGCTTTGAGGAAGTCACTGTTTTGTGGAGAATGGCCTGAAGAAAGAGGGGGATACTTGGTACAGGGAGACAAGTTAATAATATGGACTAATTATTTAGAGCCAGACAACATCCTAAGTACTTCACGTTTTTTATATCTCTCAATTAGCACAACTCTGTAATGCAGATTCTATCACTCTTTTTTACTTATATAAGAAACTATGGCCCAGAGTAATAAAGAAATTGCTTAAAATCACACAGTTTTCTAAGTGGGAGAGCCAGGATCCAAACCCCAGAATTCTGATTCTACACATTATATTCTTAATATTATTATCTTATGTTCTACTGCCTTTAATAGTTCAGGAAAGTAGTAAAAATTGATCTGAGTTAAGAGACCTATCCTGTGAAGTTGGGGGTAGTGAAAAGAAGAAAGTTCCAGAAGAAGAGAAAAACAGCAAAAATTCTGCACCAATAGAGAGCATGGTAGATTTAAGATTCAAGAGACAGAAGGGGCTACCTTGGGAGCCCACAAAGGGTAAGAAGAACCACGGCAAGATAGGCTGGAAATGTAAACAAAACAGCATGCATAGGCTCCTTCCTGTAAATCAGGGTCAGGAGCTGTCTTCACCTCAGAGACAACAGGAACCTAACAAAGGATTTTCATTCAGCATTCCAGGATAAGAACCCAAAGTGGCATGGAACAAGAACAATGAGAATGAAAATTGGTGAAAGGAATTAGGGGAAATGGGGGGAAATGGCACAAGTAGAGATGTGCAGATCAGTTAGCAAGTTGTTCAAACTGTTTCCAGTCTGGGCAAAGGATCACAATATCTTGGACAATAATGACGGTGGTGGAGGTGAGAAAAAGTGGGTAGGTGTGAAAATATGAGGAAATACTTAAGATAAAAACAGCAAGAGTTCACTCTGAAGAGCAGGGAGAGATGAATTTGGGTAACAAATAATAATAATGCCTAACTCAGAAAACAGAATCATTTCTATTTTTTATGAAAGAAAAGGAAAAAGAAAGGTTTGGTACAGATTCAAATAAGAATGTTGCTGCAGATAAAGAAATTTTGTTGGATTTTTTTGTGGATTTTATTTACTCTGTGAAGCGGAGTAGGTCAGCTGCTGAGACTGAAGGAAAGATAAGGCTTAGGGTAAATCAGAAGAGTCCAGAACAGGAGTACAATGGTCACACAACTTGCTTAATACACACATATAACCTACTTGGTGATGACGAGGGATGAGAGTAACAGCTATATCCTAAAGTTCTCGAGAAGTCATTCTATATGCAATTGTTGGAGGAACACTTAAATGTATATTTGGTACTGAGTTTCAAATAATAAAGTCACAATCAAAATGCCAACAGGATATTTATATTAGAATCAGAAAAATAAAACCTAAATCCATATGGAAAAATAAAGATGCAAAAATAAGAAGTACTTTACTGGATTTTAAAACATATTATAAATCAATAGTAAATAAATCATGAATAAAGTAGAATAGAACAAAGAGTACTGAAGAGCTTATATATATGCATATATAGTAATACATATGGGCATGAATTTAATACATGTTTGAGAGCAACTTTGTCAGTAAGTGGTGAAAATTTATTTTGTAGTAATTGTTTTTTTAATAGCTACATGATCAGTGGTCACTTTGGAAAATGAATATATTGAATACTATTTTATTCCTTATGCTGAAATAAATTCAGAATGAATGATAAATATAAATCTATAAAAAAATTATATATGAACCAAAAATAGGAAAAAAATTGAAATATATTGGAGACCACATGATTTTCTAAGTATGATATAAAAATCCAGAAAACATAAAAGCTTAATGAATTTGATCATGTAAAGCCAAAAACTACCTTAATGACAAAATAAAACCATAAAGTTTGTCAAAACAAAAGCAGTAAAACTGAGAAAAAAATATTATTACATAGGAACACCTTGCTGGCTAAGTCAGTAGAGCACACAACTCTTGATCTCAGGGTCCTGAGTACAAGACCCATGCTGAGAGTAGACCTTACTTAAAAAACAATACAAACTAAAACCAAAACCAAAATTAAACAAAAATTTATATACATGGGGTGTGTATGTGTATAAAATTATATATTTCAAGTAAAAGCTAATTTCCTTAATATACAAAAAGCTCCATGAAAATAATGCATCCAAAACTTAAGCACTGTACAAAAATGGACACAATTTTACTAAAAAATACAAATAATCATTAAACATATGAAAAGATACATGATATTACTTATGCAAAACAGAAGAGAAATGTCTTTAAAGAGACATTATGTTTTTACCTATTTGAGTGTGTTAGAAATTATATAGGAAATGGAAACATTATCTATTATTGATGAGAATATAATTAAGTATACAACTTCAAAGGAAAGGAATTTGGTAATGTCATAATTTTAAGTTTAGGTATTCTACTCTTAGGTTTAATCTTAAAATATATATATATATATATTTTTTTTTTAAAGATTTTATTTATTTATTTGTCAGAGAGAGAGCGAGCGAGAGCAAGCACAGGCAGACAGAGTGGAAGGCAGAGTCAGAGGGAGAAGCAGGCTCCCTGCGGAGCAAGGAGCCCGATGTGGGACTCGATCCCAGGACGCTGGGATCATGACCTGAGCCGAAGGCAGCTGCTTAACCAACTAAGCCACCCAGGCGTCCCTTAAAATATATATTTTTATGTTTGAATACATATACACACATAATACATAAAATATGTTCACTGTGCCATTTTACAAGAATTTTTTGTTGTTTTTAGTAAGACATTGGAAACAAGATAATTGTCCATCATCAGATGACTGACTAACAATTTATGGCATATTTACAGAGTAGACCACTAAAAACCTACTTTAAAAAATAAGACAGATACAGAAAAAAGTCCCAAGAAGCTCTTAAGCTAAATTATCATATAAATTATGTTCCCATTTGTGTCAAGATTTTCTATATACCTATCATCTATTGATCTATCTTTGTAAATGAATGAGTAATTTCTGGATGAGAGCACAAAAAACTAATAGTATTTACTTCTAGGGGAAAAAAAAATGACTACTTGAGAGATATAGGTGGAAGGCAGTTTCATAACATTCATTCTATTTTTAAGTATGTTTTTCCAGTTTACAAAGTGGATTTTGATCCCTTGAAGATTTTTCAAAATTGACCAGATCCAATATATGAAATTTTAAATTTTTGGCTGAAAAACTCTTGTACTTAGCATGATAGTTGGCTGCTAGTGAGGCACTGTAAGTTAAAATACAGAGCATAGAGTTTTGTTTTTTTTTTTAAGATTTTATTTATTTGACAGAGAGATCACAAGTAGGCAGTGAGGCAGGCAGAGAGAGAGGGAGAAGCAGGCTCCCTGCCGAGCAGAGAGCCTGATGTGAGACTCAATCCTAGGACCCTGAGATCATGACCTGAGCTGTAGGCAGAGGCTTAACCCACTGAGCCACCCAAGCGCCCCAAGGGCATAGAGTTTTGGATATTATTGTTTTGATCATGATACCTGTAGGACACAGATGGTGCAATTAAATTAGAATAATTTAAGGAGTATCTAATAAAGAGATATTTTATAAAGGTGCTGTCAGGGTTCGAATATTCAGGGACAGTGCAGTATTCTATAGCAAGTCCTAAGTTACCTCGCGTAGATTAAAAGGGCTAGGGGAGAAGTGTTATCAGAAAACAGACATAGGGACTGCCTGGAGGAAGTTCTTCAATATGATGTAAAATCTATTATCAAGTAGCATGGCAAAAATTCAACAATTCTTCAGAGAGAGGACTGGGACAATAAGCCTCTTACTCTCCTCTTTCCTTTTGCTCTCCTGTTAGGGTTTGCTATCAACTAATAAAGGACAAAGAAGTCTATTGATACAATTAGCCTCCTATAGCACCAAGAAGGACAGAGAAGGATGAAGAGTGAATCTGGGAGGGTAAATGGATGGTAATCTACCCAACAGTAAAACCGATTCTGAATCCAAGCTCTACAAAAAGTTACCAAAATAGTGATCTTGAAGAAGTCAATTTACTGGATCTTAGATATTATTATATGTTATGTTACCTAGGGTCCAACTGGAAGGATGGAAACCTCATCAGTAATATCAACCAAAGAATATGATAAAAAGAAGTGTTAACCAGCTAAAATGTGAGTAACTATTAAGCTGAGTAAACAGGGTAGAGAAATAGTTAAAGCAGGAAGCAGCTACTACCTCAAGGATAAGACACAGTGAGCAATAAAGGAATTTAAAAGTTTTAAGGTACACCTGCAACAAACAAGTAAAGTTTATAAATAAAAAGACAGTATCACTGTGATGCCTGGGCGTCACAGTTGGTTAAGTGTTTGACCCTTGATTTTGGCTCAGGTCATGATCTCAGGGTGGTGGGATAGAGCCCCAAACTGGGCTTTGCACTCAGCATGGCATCTGCTTGTCCCTTTCCCTCTGCTCCTCCTGCCACCCCACTCTCTCTCTTTCTTTATAAAGTAAATTAAAAATTTTTTTTTCTTTGAAAAAGACCATACTTAAGCATCCCCTAAATTGAAATACTGAGGTATAAATATAACAAAATATTTATTTGATCTCTGTGAAGAAAACAAAAAATCTGATGAGAAGAAAACGAAAACAAACAAAAAAACACTAAGAGAAATAGTCCATGCTCATGGATAGGAAGCCACAATATTGTGAAGATGTCAGTCATCGGCAACATTATCTATAAACTCTGTGCAACCAATCAAAAATCAAGCAGGCTATTTTGTGGATACTGGAAAAGTGATTTTATAGTTACACAGAAAAACCAAAGATTCAGAATAGCCATCACAATACTGAAGGAGAGAAAAGCACAAAGTTAGAAGACTGATAACTTCCCATATTCAAGACCTACTATAAAGTTATAGTCAGCAAGACTGTGTGGTATTGGCAAGAGAACAGACAAGGAAATCAATGGAAGAGAGGAGTCCAGAAATAGATCCATGTAAATATAGATAATAGATTTCTGACGAAGAAGAAAAAACAAATATAATAGAGCAAATTATCTTTTTAAATTGTGATGAAAAGACTGGACAATCATATGTAAAACCATGGATGGTCAGATCCTGCATCTTTCACAAAAATGAACTTAAAATGGATAATAGACCTAAAAGTAAAACATAAAAATTGAAAACTCCTAGAAGATAATACAGAATACTTGAATGCCCATGGGCATAATGAGGAGGTTTTACATACAATGTTAAAAACAGAACCCATAAAAGAAGTAACCGATAAGCTACATTTCGTTAAGTTAAAAAAAAATTCTGCTAAAAGATAACATTAAGAGAATGAGCAAGCAAGCCACAGGCTAGGAGAAAATATGTGCAAAAGACACATGTAATAATGGATTGTTATCCATTATTCATCTGTTTTGTTTTTTAAATTCAACATATGAGTGAAATCATACGGTATTTGTCTCAGACTTACTTCCCTTCGCATCATACTCTCTACCTCCATCCAAGACATTCCAAGTGGCAAGATTTCGTTCATTTTGACAGCTGAGTAATATTCCAGTACACACACACACACTCATACACACACACACACACACACCCCACCACCACCACCACCATCTTTTTTATCCATTCATCAGTGAATGGACATTTGGTCACTTTCCATAATTTAGCTATCACTGATAATGCTGTTATAAACAGTGGGGTACATGTGCCTCTTTAAATCAGTGTCTTTATATCTTTTGGGTAAATACCTAATAATTCCATTGCTGGATCCTTGGGTGTTTTGTTTTTTAACTTTCTGAGGAACCTCCATACTATTTTCCAGAGTGGCTGCACCAGTTTGCATTCCCATCAAAAGTGCAAAAAGGGTTCTCCTTTCTTCCCATTCTTGCCAAAACCTGTTGTTCTCTCTGTTGTTAATTTTAGCTATTTTGATACAGCTATCTCATTGTACTTTTAATTTGTATTTCCCTGATGATGAGTGACGTTGAACATCTTTTCATGGATCTGTTAGCCATCTGGATGTCTTCTTTGTAAAAATGGCTATTCATGTCTTTTGCCCATTTTAAACTGGATTATTTGTTTTTTGGATGTTGAGTTTGTGGGAGAGGGGATGGGTTAAATGAGTGATGGATATTAAGGAGGGTACTTGTGATGTGTGTCATAAGTAAGGGACAAATCACTGAATTCTACACCTGAAACTAATATCATACTGTATTAACCAAAAATAAAAACTCAAAGGAGAAAAAAAGGATTGTTATCCAAAATAAAAAAGAAACTTTAGATACAACAATAAGGAAACAACCTAATTAAGAGCCGAAGATATCAAAAGACATCACACCAAGCACACACACACACACACACACACACACACACACAAAACACTCACACACACTCTCTAATGGCAAATAAGCATATGAAAAGTCTGGACCTCATAGGTCATTAGTGAAATGGAAATTGAAACAATGAGAAGATACCACTATCTACTGATGAGAATGGCCACAGTGTGAAACACTGACCACCTGAAATGTGAGGGTGATATTGAGCAACAAGAATTCTCTGTGTTTGCTGGTGGGAATGCAAAATGCTACGGTCACTTTAGAAGGTCGTTTGGTGGTTTCTTACAAAGCCAACACAAGACCTTGCCACATGATCCGGTAATCAAGCTCCATGGTACTTGCCAAAGGGGTTTAAAACTTACAGTCCCAGGAAAAACTGCATGTATGTACGTGTTTGTGAGATGCATAAATATCCTATATACATATACACACGTGTGCCAGTTTTTTCCCACAATGGCCACAACTTGGAAACAACCAGGATGTCCTTCAGTGGGTGAATGGATAAAGAAGCTGTTGTAATCCGAACAATGGAATATTTTTCACTATTAGAAGAGAAAAGAAGAAAAGAAAAAGGCAAAGAAAGCAAAGAAAAGCGAAAGAAAAAAGAAAAGAAAGCTATCAAGCTGTGAAAAGATAAAAGAAACTTGAATGCATATTACTATTAAGTTAAAAGGCCTATCTGAACTGGCTATGTGTTGTTCATGATTCCAACTATATGACAATCTGGAAAATGTAAAACTATGCAGATTGTCCAAAAATCAGTGGCTGCCAGGGGCGTGAAAAGGGATGAATAGGCAGAGCACAGGGGAATTTTAGGACACTGAAAATATTCTGGATGATATCAGAATGTTGGATACAAGTCACTAGACATGTGTCCAAACCCACAGAATGTACACCAAGAGTGAATGTAAACTGCAGACTTTGCACAATTAGTATATGCCTGTGTAGCCTCATGAATTGTGACAAATGTCTGACCCTGGTGAGGAGGCATTCATAATGAAGGACACTGTGCATGTGTGGGGCAGATGTTCTATGGGAAATCTGTACCTTCCTTTCAATTTGGTTGTGAAACCTTAAAAAAAACAAAAACAAAACAGAAAAAAGAACAACACACACACACACACACACACACACACACACACACAAAAAAAAAAAAAAAAACAAGATTTAGGCACCAGAAGACTAACTTGCTCAAAGACCTCCAGAAACCAATGCAAAAAGTTGAAGAGACTTATACCCAATTCATTACAGAAGGAGATCCATTAGTGTGTCTGACAGATATAGGACATGTATATGAGAGAAAACCAGATAGATTTGAAATGCTAAATAAATCATCTGAGAAATAACAGGAATGAATGAATGAACGAACCAACCAACCAACCAACCAACCTATGAAAAACATAAAATTCTAAGAGCCCAACATTGAGATTCAGACCTCTTTGGAGAGAGTATGGCTGCTACAGGAACAAGTAGTTGGTCTGAAGCAAATAAATTTTCCAGATGCCATGGGCCAGAGCAGGTCCATGAGGGCAGAGGAAGTAAGCCACACACTGAAGCAGAAAGGGAATCCCAGCTTGTGGTATCCCTCTTATGACCTAAATTGACAGAGCCTGAAATTTAGCCAGATGGCAAAGAAGGAATGTACAGAGCACCTGAGTAGCTCAGTTGGCTAAGCATCTGCCTTCAGCTCAGGTCATGATACCAGAATTCTGGGATCAAGTCCCACACTGGGCTCCCTGCTTAGTGGAGGTCTGCTTCTCCCTCTGCCTCTGCTTGCTGCTACCCCTGCTTGTGTTTTGTCTATGTCAAATAAATAAAATAAAATTTAAAAAAAATGTACACAGGAGTCCAGCAAAACATCAAGATCATGAGAAAGTAGGTAGATTTGAACTTGACAGGCAATAAACTATTAACTGACAGATATAGAATAAGCCTCACAAAAAAAATTATAATGACTGCCCTTTAGTTACTTAGATTCAGGAATTATAGAGTATCAGCAATAGTAAATATGTGGATATTACTGTCTTAATTACTTTGCACAACACTGATTCTTTAAAACAAGAACTGTATTGTGAGGCTTGGGGTTGATAAAACCCCTGAGGGAAAACATGAGGGGGAAATGCTTTATATTGCCACATCTTCCTTAACATTTTCAATGAAATGCAACAATATTTACTCTAAGTAGAATTACAAGATGCTCAGATGTATTATAAACCCTAGAGCAGCATTATACGCACAGTAACAAATAAAGAGGTACAACAAAATTAAAATGGAATAGTAGAAATCATTCAAGCAGAATAAAAGATGGCAGGAAAGAAGTAACTAAAGAGCAAAACCAGAATGAACAAGTATGAAGTAATTCAAAAGAGGAGACCCCAACCAAAGTATATCAGTAACTATGTAAGGTGATACAGAAAAATGTACTCAAATTAAAAGGCAGAGGGGTGCCTGGGTGACTCAGTGGGTTAAAGCCTCTGCCTTTGGCTCAGGTCATGATTCCAGGGTCCTGGGATGGAGCCCCACATCGGGCTCCTTGCTCAGCATAGAGTCTGCTTCTCCCTCTCTCTCTTTCTCTGACCCTCCTCCCTACTTGTTCTTTGTCCCTCCCTTTTTTCCTTCCTCTCAAAAAAAAAAGAAAAAAAGGAAAAAAATTAAAAGTCAGAGATCATCTGAATGGACATAAAAATAAGAATTATGCTTTTTCTAGAAAAAAGTAACTTTAAAGACACAAGTAAGTTGAAGGTAAAATGATTGGAAAAAACACACTACTCACTGACTCAACATAAGAAATCTCATGTGAAGAGATTCTCCATTAGAGAAAAGGTAGGTTTCAAGCCAATAAATATTATCAGAGATAAACAGGGAATTTTTGGAATGACATAAAGGTAAATTATTAATAAGATTGTAATCACTAATGTATATATACACTATAAAATAATAGAGTCTCAGGGTACATAAAGCAAAATTTGGTAATACTAAAGAGATAGACAAATGTTCCATCACAGTGGAAATTTCAGTTACTGACACAATATAAGAATATAGACTATTTGAATAACAATATCAATCACTGTGATCTAAAGGATGTTTATCAAATGCCTACATTCAACAACTACAGATTAGATTTTCAAGTGCACTGAAACAGTTATCACATATGACCACATGTGATACCTCAAAAAGAAATGTCAATAAATTTCAAAGGGTGGAAATATTATAATATTATAATGTTCTCAGACAAAAATAAAGTAAAATTAGAAATCACGCGTAGTCCATTATTTTAAATTTTTCTATTACTTAGTTTCAATAGCAGACTTCTTGAAATACTCATGAGTCAAAATAAAATCTGATGGTAAATTAGAAAATATTCCAAAAGGAATGATAATAAAAAATATGGAGGATGCAGCTACAACAGGTCTTAAATGCTTAAGCTCTTCTAAGAAAGCAAAGGGAGCAAATTAATCTCAAAGAAAACGATGATAAAAGCAGAAATCAATAAAATAAAAATTCACACAAGAAGAATATTAACAAAGCTAAAAATCAGTTTTTTGGGAAGATGAGTAAAATTAATAGACTCTAGTATACATGTCCTATACCTGAGCCTGGGTGGCTCAGTGGGCTAAGCCTCTGCCTTCAGTTCAGGTCATGATCTTAGGGTCCTGGGATCAAGCCCTACATCAGGCTCTCTGCTCAATGGGGAGCCTGTTCCCCTCCCCCCAACACCTGCCTCTCTGTCTGCCAAATAAATAAATAAATAAAATCTTTTAAAAAAATTAATAGACTTGTAGCAAAATTGAACTGATAAAAGCAAGTGAAAATGCAAATTGCCAATATCAGATATTAAAGGGTACATATTAGATCATCATTAATTAAAAGAGTAATTAGAGTAACATGAATAATTTATGCTAATGAATAGGATAGCCTATAGAAAATACAAAAATTGTCCTTGAAAAACACAATTAATACAAACTGATACCAGAGGGAATACAAAACTGAAATGCCCAATGAAATGAAATTGAATTTTCATGATAAAACTAAATGGCCACACAATTTCACACTACTTTCTCAGACAAGATGAAGTAACAGTGGTTAGCTGATTTCATATGATTAGTATAAACCTAACATCCAAGCCTGACAAGGATGTTACCCCTCATGAACACTGACTCAGAAACTCCTAATAAATATTAGCAATTTGAGTCTAATGATATATAGAGGAGGTAACACAACACTAACAAGTGAATTGTATCCCAGGAATTCACAGGTGGCCCAACATTCAACAATCAATCCATGTAATTCACTATGTTAATAGTATAAAAGGGAATGACATCATCTGATCATCTCAAAAGATGCTGAAAAAAATCATCTGATAAAATTCAATACTCATTCTACAGTTCTGCTTTAAGATCTTTTCCTAAGAAGTTACTATGAGAACTCTTCATGTAAAAGTTTTAGCTCTGTTCAGAATAGAAACCCAAAGAGCTTAAAAAATGAAAGAGGACAGTGATTTTTCCAAAATCAACACTATTTTACTACTGAGCTCACCTAGTCATTTTTAAAAATTTGGTTTATTGTATTTTCCACATTTAAGATTTTGCACAGCTTCTGTTTCTGTCTAAAATTTTAAGAGTGTTGGCCCTTCTTGAGCAAGGCTTTGATGGTTTCCTCAAAGGTTTTATCTTATAATTCCAATATTTGAGTTATCTTGGGTTTGGCATCTTTGGGTTGTCCTTTTCCCATGTGAGTGTCGGCATTTTTGTGGCCTAGGAACTTTGAATCAGATCCTGGACATTTTAAAGTGCTATTTGACCCTGCTCTCCTCGTGTCCCCTCCAGGGTCCACTCTGATGTCCTGCTGAGGGTCAGACATTTGAACATGCACTTTGGGGGTGAGCCCAGGAATTCCTACATGATCAATTTTGGGGGTTCACTTTCTTGACTTGTCCCTTCGCTGTAATTTTCCTGATACTCTCCAGCTCTCAAAGTGCCCCTTTCTAGTCATCTGTCTGGAAACCTAGGACTTTAGTTTCTTTGCTCTGATGTGAACTTCCAGTAACTACACCTGCTACTGAGGCCAACTGAGGGAAGGACAGATGAAGTTATCACCCCAGAACCACCACCCTTCAATTGGCAGTTGATTTGGGCAGTGGAGTCCCATCCCTAAGAGTTTTGTTTGTTTGTTTGTTTGTTTTAAGATTTTATTTATTTGTCAGAGAGAGAAAAAGACAGTGCTAGCAGGGGGAAAGGCAGGCAGAGGGAGAAGCAGACTCCCTGCTGAGCAACAAACTCCATGCAGGACTTGATCCCGGGATCCTGGGATCATGACCTGAACCAAAGGCAGATGCTTAACCAACTGAGCCACCCTTAGAGTTGTAGGTGTGTTCCTGGCTGCCACAGTGTTTGCTACCATAACGGAATGGCAGCTTTAAAACTGAGGATGCTCTGGGGTCTGAGTCAGGAGAAATAAAAAAATACTGAAAATGTTTTCCTATTTGCTCTCTTCAGAAGGCTCTCTTTTCTCAATGACCAGGCCAGAATGAAAGGGCTCCTTTTAGAGCTCTTTTTGTCTGCTTCCAGGGCACAATTCCAGAATTCATGCTCCTTTTGTATCCGGGATGGGAGATACAGCAAGAAAACAAAAACAAACAAAATAGAAACAGGAAACTCACCACCAGAATCAATCCCACTTCAAGGTCTGGTTTCCTCTCCTATTTTGCCTGCTTTTGTTTAGTTTTCAGAGTCTTCAGGAAGCTGTCGCACACGTTCTATATAAGAGAGAGACATGACCCACATAGAATCCAATGTGCTTACTCCATGATAGGTGGAACCACACATCTTCTAGCCATATTCCTAAACAAAATCAATACCTTTCAAGGTTTCAGATGCTCAAAAAAAAATGTATCAAAATTTTAACTTTTCAGAGGTGGTCTTGCTTTTCATTATACCTAATTTTTTTTTTTAAAGATTTTATTTATTTACTTGAGAGAGAGACCGTGAGAGAGAGCATGAACGAGGAGAAGGTCAGAGAGAGAAGCAGACTCCCCATGGAGCTGGGAGTCTGATGCGGGACTCGATCCCGGGACTCCAGGATCATGACCTGAGCCGAAGGCAGTCGTCCAACCAACTGAGCCACCCAGGCGTCCCTCATTATACCTAATTTTTAAAATTAATATATTTTGTGTATTTATATACTTTTTCATTAAGATGATGCTTTTTTTTTTAAGATTTTATTTATTTATTTGACAGAAAGAGATCACAAGCAGGCAGAGAGGCAGGCAGAGAGAGAGGAGGAAGCAGGCTCCCTGCTGAGCAGAGAGCCAGATGCAGGGCTTGATCCCAGGACCCTGAGATCATGACCTGAGCCGAAGGCAGTGGCTTAACCCACTGAGCCACCCAGGCGCCCAAGATGATGCTTTTTGATTATTAAATAAAGCATCTAGTTACGGCTAAATTACTTATTTTGTTTTGGATAAGAAACCTCCACCTTAAACTCTGATCAGGACTGACTGACTTTGCTGATTGTTTAGTTACTAAGGGAGATACCTGAAAGAGTTCTCCTTTCCTTTTCTACTAGTTGTTTTGGAAGCAGAGTAAATTCCATTCCATGCCATTGGAAATAAATTGGAATAAAAAAGGCAGGCATGGACTCTGAGACAGAGATAAGGAACGTGAGAATGTTAAAAAGAGTTTTTACTCCCTCTGGTCCTTATCCTGACTTGCACCAGTAGAAAGTTTGAATGGAGAGTCCTGGAGTGAATGTCCTCAGGGCAGCTAAGTGGATGGGTTTGAGTTTGGGCATCTGTGCAGGTTTTTGTCTGTCCACCAAATTCTGCGGAAAGTTTCCTGAATGACAAGGGTGGGTGATGGCAGTGGTTGGAGAAGTAGAAATCAGACTGAGCCCCTGTAGCAAAAGAAGAAAAATAGAAGAAAGAGGGAGAGCCTGACAAAAAGGCCCAGGGCTTACCCAATGGAAAATTCTCCATGAACTTCACTCACCAGTCACTGGTCTAGAAATACATGGTATTTTTTTTTTTTTTTCAAAGTTTTAAGGGCATGGTACTAAAAGAGAAGACACCAGTATACAGAAGAATAGAACAAGGGGAAGATTCATTTGCTTTTCAGTACACTGGTTCAAAAGATACTAACCTATTCTAAAGCTCACTTTATACTACTAGATTTCTTCTACTTCCTTACTTCAGCTCAGGCATGGCTTACTTCAGTGAAAGCAAAAGCAGTACAAAACTAAGGGTGGTTTTGACTTGCTTAAAATACTAATATATTTTACTTGCAAAGCCATTGTTTAAAATGACACCTGAAACCACTGGATCAGTTTATGTGTTAATTTTAGAGAATGTGATGAAGAAATTTTTTTCTTTCTAAAAAGTCTCCATTCCAAAGAGTAAACACATACTCTGGTTTTTGTTTGGTTTGGTTTTTTTAGAGGACTTTCTTCCCACAGAATGAATGAAATTTTGTTCCTTTGCTAAGCCTTATGATATTGAGCCTGCCTCTCAAAATACCCAGGATGTCTGGTTCCAATTCTACCACCCTCCCTAAGCTGCCGTCATCATTTGATGGACATGATGTATGGTCTTCTTTCTGACACTGCATGGTCAATCATTTATTGCTTGATATTTGTACATCTTCTCATCTATTACTTCACTGAAATATCTGTGAAATGCTCTAATGGGCTGGACTGTGTGCCCTAAACTTCTTATATGGAGATCCTAATCCCCAGTACTTAAGAATGCGAGCATAGGGGCGCCTGGGTAGCTCAGTGGGTTAAGCCTCTGTCTTTGGTTCAGGTCATAATCTCAGAGTTCTGGGATCAAGCCCTGTGAAGGGCTCTCTACTCAGTGGGGAGTCTGCTTCCCCCTCTCTCTCTGCCTGCCTCTCTGCCTCCTTGTGATCTCTCCCTCTCTCTCTCAAATAAATAAATAAAATCTTAAAAAAAAAAAGAATGTGAGTGTATTTGAGGATAAGCCCTTGTAGGAAGTAATTAAGGTTAAAAAAAAAATCATAATGGTGAGCTGTAATCCAATACAACCACTGTCCTTAAAAGGAGAGGAGATTAGGACACAGACAGGGAGGGAGGATCTTGGGGAGACAGTAGAAGAAGGCAGCTATCTGCAAACCAAGGAAATAGGTTTCCTTAGAAGTAACCCTGCAAACAAGATGAATTAGGACTTTTAGTCTCCAAAAATGTGAGGAAATACATTTCTCTTCCCAAGCTATCCCATGGGAAGTACTTTGTTTTGGCAATCCTTACAATCTCCAACTAAGTGTGATAACTTTTACATGAGCTTCTTCGATGTCTACTCTGTCCATCCTAACATCTACAAGTTCTTCCCA
>NC_081568.1:142299115-142319728 GCF_022355385.1 Mustela nigripes
TGGGAAGAACTTGTAGATGTTAGGATGGACAGAGTAGACATCGAAGAGGGTTGCTGGGGGGAGGGGGTTGGGAGAAGGGGGTGGGATTATGGACATTGGGGAGGGTATGTGCTTTGGTGAGTGCTGTGAAGTGTATAAACCTGGTGATTCACAGACCTGTACCCCTGGGGATAAAAATATATGTTTATAAAAAAAAGTAATTAGAATCAACTTAACATTTGCCTATGAAAACATATAAGCACAATAATGCAGCCAGTCATTTCCACACAGCTGCAATCACAGTGACATGTTTACCTCAAGTAGGTGTTTTTGTTTTGCTTTTTTTTTAATCTTTTGGCATAGTTATCTGTCATCATAGACATTAATTGTATGAATTCTTGACTTTACTACTTATATGAGGTTTGGTGACAATGAAGATACTGAAACCAAGGCTACACCAACGTTAATTCAATTAAAAAAAAAAAAAGAAGGCTTGGGGGCAACTGGATGGCACCATGTATTAAGTGACTTTGATTTCAACTCAGGTAGAGTCTCAGGTTATGAGATCAAGCCCCCATCAGACTTCTCATTCTGCACAGAGTCTGTTCTACTTTCTCTCTGCCTCTCCCCTGTGCATATTCTCTCTCTAAAATAAATAAAAGAAAGGGAAAAAAGGTTTTCCTTGACAATTTTAAGATTGTGTTACATAGTTCTTGAACTTATGTACCATACCAAAATTGAATTGAAATTAACTGAATGTGTGTTGTTTCCTTATTCTTTAGTTTTGGTGGGTTTGGAATAGAATGGGCAATTGCTGACAATAATAGAAGCAGACTATACCCAGATGGGAAGAGACACTAAATTCATATAGTCCAAAACTTTACCGGCTCACTCTCCTTATGAGAATGCCATGTGTTTGCCTGGAGGCCAAAAGATGATGGGCATGTTTTTAGGAATATCTTTTCTTAGGCATTCCCCTGATCTATTCTATACTGAGAATTTTTCATTGATTCTTGAAAGGCTCTGACCCTTGGATTTTTAAATTTTCAAAGGCCCCCCACCAAAATATTTGGAGATTTGAGTATCTGATCTTTTACTTATGTGATTTTAATAAGCCACAGACTCTAGGCTATTTAATAGTTTTGTAACCTTTTTTTGGATTACCACTATTAAATATACTCTGACTGTTTTATTGATGTAAAGATAATATGAGCTGATTGAATTGTTTTCCAAGACATTTATTTTAAGATGCGAAGGTTAATGTCCAGTTGCTGTTAGATAAAATTTCTCTCTATAATTAAAATCGGCATATGCCTCCACATAAATCAAAAGAGGTTTTTTTTTAGTAAAATTAGAGTTGGTTTTGAGGGACAGAATTTTTTTCTCCAATAATGATAATGAGAAATAAGCAAATAAATATTTGAAAGAGACACTCGTATGAATTCAAATACTATTGAACAAGCATGGCTATGAATTAGAGCTCTTTACTATTATAAACATTTGGCCAATTTTTTAAAAATTTAAAAATAGACACTAAGGAATAAATGAAAGTTCAACCTTCGGTGCTTTTCAACACAATACTTAGTACTCTCTCACTTGAGATATAAGTTAGTGAAGTGAAACTTAAACTGTCTACTAATCTTAAAGTTACACCATATACTCATCAACTATCAGATGAGTTATTCTTTTCCTTTGCTCTTCCTTGGTCTGCCTAAATGCTGTATCAAAGAGAGTGATGAACATTATTTTGTGAAATGACTTCATCCCTGCCATCTACGTTAGTTCAAAATGAGAGAGTAGCTTTGAAGCTTGTTACCTGTTTAATCTTAACTTTTAAAACCTATTTTTACAGATGCTTGAAGAGATGGCACATGCACCGCCTTTAATTATAGATGTCTAAGCTGGGGAGCCAGAAAGGCGCAACTGCCCTTCATGAGTTTCTAGAGAGATTTTTGTCCAAACAGGTGAAGCTCAGCTAGACATCCTCCCTGGCCTCTTTATGAATGGGGCTCAATGTGGAAAACCTACCATTGGAAGGGTTTGTCTTAATCCTCCTTCATATGCTCAGTTTTACTATCAATACACTCCATTTGAGTCTCACGCTCTCCCGACTGAGTTAGCCGGGTGACTTACACACTCCGTTTACACAGTAATTTAACACTAAAATAGTTCTTCATTAAAAGAAAGTAGGTGTCGGGCACCTGGGTGGCTCAAGTGGGTTAAGCCGCTGCCTTCGGCTCAGGTCATGATCGCAGAGTCCTGGGATCAAGCCCCGCATCTGGCTCTCTGCTCAGAAGGGAGCCTGCTTCCTCCTCTCTCTCTGCCTGCCTCTCTGCCTGCTTGTGATCTCTTTCTGTCAAATAAATAAAATCTTAAAAAAAAAAAAAAGAAAGTAGGTGTATTTCAATCTTTCATTAATAAACTTTCTGAATAAAACTTCATATGTAATTACACAATTTAAACTACTATTTTCAGAGCTGTTCCAATTTGTAAGTGAAGTACTGAGACCATGTGACACTGTAAATGATTTAGGCAGTGGAAGAAGTATACATTTACAGATTTTAGAACGGTGTTCATGAAAGTAGGACCCTAGGGTTCTTACGAGTTAATGTGCACAGAAGTGTTTCATCCACTATATGCTATTCCACTATCGCAGAGTTTTTAAGATGTTAATTAAGCACTGCCCACGTTTTATCAAATGTGTTTTCTGCATCATTTTGTCTAGAAAAAAATTAAAATCAGAAAACCAACCAATGACTTAGAAATAAGAGATAAATCTATTTAGCATGCCCTGTTTTTTTGTTTTGTTTTGTTTTTTATATGAGCAATCATCTGATTTATAAAAAATGCAATAATATTTAAAATGATACAAAATATCAATTTCAAAACAATACCAAAAAGAGAGTGTATTTAACTATATTCAGCTTATCACAGGAAAAGGGTAAGAAGAATAACTCATGCTATAGCATGTTGCTAATATGAACCGGCAATAGAAAAAATTGGTAAAGGAAGGCAGAGGAGCTCTATCTTTTAAGAATTAGAACCAAGGGGCTCCATAATCATCCGGCACCCACTCAATGTTGTACCTATGTTTAGAAATGTACATGATGGGAACTTCAGGAATCTTCCGGATCCTTCGATTAAGGTCTCCGTCAATTTTGGCCACAATGTAACACTTGTGCTGAGTTACTCTCTGCACTAAGAAGTCATCTGCATAGGTTCCTTTGTGTGTGCACGGTAATTGTTCAAATCTTGGATCCTTGGCAATCCTTAGAGCCACTCGATACTTCCGCCCCAGTTTTTCAATTTCAGCCATTACACAGTCAGTTATACAAGGGATACACTTGGCATAAAGACAATCCATCATTGACTGTACTAAGTCAAGTTTGGCTTTAATGGAAAAGTTGATAAAGTTGGTATCAACCAGGATGTGGTAAGGTGGGCCCAGCTGTGTGTTATTTTGGAAGAATAAGCAGGAAGGATGTTGGGGGACTTCTCTTTCCTTGAGTGCACTGGGATCTTTCTTTTCTTTTTTTTTTTTAGGTTTTAATCTATACTTTTCTTTAAGCCTCTGATCTCGGAGACTAAGCATTCGCTTCATAGTCGCATACTTTCTTGCTTTCTTTTGCTTCCCCATGTTCACGTCATACTCTTGTTTCTTCCGGAATCCGTTTTGTTTTGTTTTTAACGAAAATGGTGCCTCAGTTCTAGGCTCCACTGAAGCAGCTCTTACTCAAGTGAAGTGATCTCAACCTTGCCAAATCTTACAGTCCTCCTTTTATTTGAATTTTGAGTACCAGCAACATAATGGATGAATTCTTAAAAGATTTCCTTTGGCATTTATGATGCAATACTCCCCTGATTTCACTTCTACATCCCTCTGTATCACTCCTTCAGTATCGACATTGTAAACATTTGGTTTGTACAATAAACATTAATATGCTTCAACTTTCTTCCCCAAAGCCTCTCTTCATACCATTCTTTCTTCCTCAACCCTCTCGGTCATATGCGTGACTTAAGTTAACTGATAGGAGAAACTTTCACCAACGTATATCTAAGTCCACATATCTTCCTTGAGGTCCGGAATTTTCTGTCTAATTTGAATCTTGACATCTGTTCTTTGATGTCTCAAAGGAGATTCAAAGTCTACATGTCCCAAAGTGAACTTACAGTCTTCATTCACAACACTGATTCTCTGCCAGTGTTCACTATCTCAGAGAAAGGCAATGCCATCAATCCAGTCATTCAACCAGAAACCAGGGAGTTGACACTTGCCTCTACCTCCAGTCTGTTAGCAAGCACTGTCAATTTCACTAAATATATCTACCTCTTTTCTATCTATCTATCTATATTAAATCTGAAATATTGGTAAGATGCTTTCATTATAGGAATTAAACAACATTGTTGACCTGATTCTCTCAAGAACAATTAAGTCATCATAAAAAGATTCAAGAGAACTAAATTGCCAGGCTACTAGATAGGCTATGTAATACTGGGATTCCTACTAACTTTGACATTCATAAAGAGCTTGCCAATTTTTGCCTCCATTTTTCAAGACAATTTAAAACATGTTTTAAAAAACTCATCTTTGACTCATTTCAGGATTGGCCAGGTGGTGACTAGTTAAACCACTGGAGGGTCTCAGTGGCTCAGACTGATGAAGTTTACTCTCATTTTCTGCTACATGTCTATTTAGGTGAGTGAGGATTCTGTTGTACACATTTCATATCTTAGAGCCAAGCAGAAACCAGCCATGATTGGGTATGATGCCAGAAAGAAAGAAAATGCTGGATCAACAATCAGAAGAAAACCCATTAGTAGCCAGCAGACAATGAGTCCCAGAAGTAACACATATCATTCTTCCTCACAGCTCATGGGCCAGGACTGTTCTCATGTCCATCTCCCAACAGGAGGGCCAGGAAGGATGTGCCGAGTAAGCGATGAGCTGGAAATATTTGTTGAATGTACTCAGGACTTCCACATTAGTCAGAAAGAACTGTTACTTTAAAACATGATTTAAGAGCAAGAGCTGAAACTTTAAATTCTTTGGATATACCCATTATGGGTTAATTCTACTGGTACCCAAATCATTTGGGTACCTGGTATATGGTATAGGGAAGACAAGAGTTTTCTGCATTTTCAATTAAATTATAATTTTAATGATACTTCTATTTTCTTAGTACTTCAAGTAGTAACCTGAATCAATCAATTACTATCTCATTGACAATTTAGACATGCATATGATTATATGATTTCTCAATTACCATGGTCCACTTGTTGGGGAGACTTAAAGAAAAGCAGAGCTTATTCAAAAAATAGATTTATCTTGTCTGGTCTCTGATCAACTCTTCAGAACAGAGAGAAAGTCCTAATCCTTTGGGACTAAAGTCTCGGAATTCTCGAGTTCTATCTATTCTGCCTCATCCACTTTTTTTTTTTTTTTTTTTTTTTTGGTTCATTTGCCCTTTTCAGTGAGTGGCTCAAAGCACAAGAACTGTATTTCCTCAAAAAACTCATTATTTTCTTAACAATTCAACAAGTCTGCATGAAGAAATGATGTATATCATTTCAAAAGCACTTTTGATGTAGTCAAACTCCCCATCTCCTTCTGAGGATCACAAGGAACAACTAAGTCAAGTATATAGTGCTTCTGGCAAACTCCTAGGGACACCATGGCTGCATTCATCTGTAACTTGGTTTCCAAACTGCACCAGAAAAAATTTCCCTTCCATTCAACGTCAAGGACCCTTCTCTCCAGCCATGTGAAATTTCCTGACAAGGAGATTTTTAATGCTGTCTTTAAGTGGAACATTGAGTCACTGCACTTCCATTATCAGAATACATGATGCCTGATTGGCCAAGGCTGCAGGAATTTTAGTTAAATTCCTCACCAGGGAAAAAAAAGCACTCAAATCCTTTTCCCATAGCTCTAGTTAAAATCATATAATACAACTTGGCAAGTGCAGATGACATCCCATTATAGTATGTCTGGGTTGCAAGCCCCATAACAAACAGTCATGAACCCCTCATGTCGATCTGTAAAAGTCCCCTATACATAGAATTCTTTTTAATGGAAGGAAACAATTGTAATTAAATGTGAAGAATCAGGGATGTCCAACTTTGTGAACAACAGCATCGTATTTAACTTTACAAAAAGCATGTGCCCATATTCCAAGGCCTGTTAAGTGTGACTGAAGTGATCAGAAGCTTTTATAAGACAAAGCTGGATGTATTTCTTTTTGAGTTGCATATCCTCAAGAACTGTTATAGTCATATCTACTAAGTTTGACTGATAATCCTAACAGAACAGGTAAGATTTTTCTCCAGGGAATATTGCAAAATAAATTATTATGGGAAATAAAATGGTAGCCAAAGCAATGACTTAATAGCTGAGGCTCACGTATACAGTCTATTACCAATGATTCATCACTAACTGGTGTGCACAGACTTTACATGTAATGTTTGGGTTCTTGGTCTCTCCTGTTTTTCATGGATTTAAATAAAAACAGCTTGGAAGTTAGCTGTAAAGGGGATTTGGCTCAAAATGGCAGAGAAAAACATCAAGAAAGTCTTCTCTATTGTGTGCTATTCAATACTGATAGATTGATTGTTTTCTATTTGTCTTTCATAGAAAGATATAATCATTACTTTGTTCTTGAAGATTATCAAGATGGTTCTTACATGAAAGATTTCACCTCTTATTCTGATAAAAAAAAGCAAAAAGCAAAATGGGGAAAATCCTATATTTGAAATCCCTAGTCTCCAAGTTGTGTTTATAAATTATCACAACTCCATGAAAACTCTGATTACTGGCTCAGATTCTGGAGTAGTCTTATTATAATTCTCTGTTATTATCTGTCTAATCAGAGGATAAAGGCACAGTGATTTGTGCCTTTTGGCAGAATTCTTCTCCAACCTACTATTTTTGTTTGCATTTGCAGTGGTTTAGTGCACGGTCCTGGTTTCTGATTTCTTACAGACTGACAATCGTAAGCTGAAACTCATCTTTTCTGGGCCTCTGTCAGCACTGTGTAAACCTACTGTGCCTTATAAATAGTACTCAGGAGGCTTCCATGAGAAACTCCGCTATGGAGCCCATTCTATCCACATTCCCAAATTCTGAAAGCTCTCACAGCTGCCGGCACCATAGATAGCCACTGAATGAGCTTCACAGGTGCTATGTGTGATATAAAAACACATTATTCTTATTTGTTATGAAAATATTATCAGCTCTATCATTGAAAAACATTTACAAAATCAAATTGTAGATCTGGATGGCACTTTGAAAGGTCATCAAATCCTCAAAGAACATTGTATAATTGATGGAATTTGTTACTTGTTTCTTTACATTTGGGGCATTGCTTAGAATGGGACCATTACTGTTAAAGTTTTCTCTAAATTAACTCCATCTCTATCATTGATTAACAATGATACAGATGGTAGAACTCAAAACATTGATCTAATGTGGGACTCTGTACATGGATATTGCAGTGGAAATTAGAGACTAAAAGGATAAGAGATTGAAAGGAGACATGTATCTATCAGCCAAGAAACATTATTTGGGGCTTCCATTCTGCCCTCCACCCTATATGGTTAAATGGTGGTTTCAATCATGCCAACAAAAACCATTATCTAATAGTAAACAACTGTTTTCCATTTGCACTACAACAGATCTTTTAGCAAAAGCAAGTTTATTACCTGAGCTATCTCAATAATTGTCTGAACACTGTCATCTGTCTGTAGAACACAAGCCAAAACAAGGAAATAAACCTAAAGTGTTAGGCATGAGGGACATCACCCTTCCTGTAAGCACTGATGCTTGATACCTGCTGCCAAAAAGGGAAAAGAACTAAAGATTTTTAGGAAGAGTGTCCACCTTATTCTTTGCAAATGACTAAGGATAATTGTGCTCCAAGTCAGGAATACTGTTTTACTAGGAATCAAATTCAATTGCAATAAATTATTTTTAAAAGTAAATTATAAATTCTGGTTTTTATAATATGTTATTAAGTTGGGCAGGAAAGAGGAGGAAGGTTATAGCATACCTACTTCAGTGAAATTTTTTGATTGCTACATCATTACCTATATAGAGTCTTAAACTATAATTCTGTAATTGACTATTTAAACACATTTTTTATTGAAGTAACATTTAATGAGCATCTACTATGTGCCAGTTAGTCTAAATGCTGAGGATAAAGAAGTAAGAAAAGCAGAAAAACAATTCCTTCTTTCATGGAGTGCCCATTCTTGCGTGAAGGGGAAGGTGGAACATACAAATGGAAAAGTAATCCATAATTTGTCACATATTTTATCTTGAGTATGAAAATGACTGATTAACAATTGCAGAATTGAGACTGTTTCATGGACTACTTGGTGTGAAACAAGAAAATCTTCGTGCTGAAAACTTTTAGCTGGCCTTTGAGTTTGTTAATGTTGATTGAGTTATGTTTCCACTGTCCTTGGAAAATTTTATGAGCTATTGAATTATACTTATTAACTCATATACAACATTATCATTCAAAATTCACCATGATGCCAAGTTAAGAGAGTTTTTTTCTCCCATAATTTGAAGATGGTGAGATGTGGTATATTAAATTGAAACAAGATAACAATAAAGATAGGTCAAAATGAATTAAGATAGTTGTACAATAGGGTTTTACAGTTAAAAGGAGTCTTGAGAATAATTCAGTTCAAATTACATTTTTTGTACATTCAAAACCAAACACAGAAGCAAACAACCCAAAGACAAAACCTAAGATCCATAACTCATCAGTCCATGTGGACATTAAGTTGGTATTAAAAGTTAAGAGTCATAAAATAAATTACAAACCCTAACAAAATGAGATTTATTCCAAGTATGCAAGACTGATTCAACATGAAAAAATTAATTAACAGAATCCATCATATCAACAGGCTAAAGAAATTATCAAATGAACATATACATAGATGCAGAAAAGCCTAAGACAAAACCCAATGTCTGTTAAGGTCCATGATCAAAGGAACGAGACTGACATAAAGTGAAAGTCAAGCAAAGCTATATTTCATGCCAAGCATCGAAAATCAAACTGACCAGTTGGGGCCATCTCTTACAAAGAGACAACAAGGACCAGGACACCAACCCTGGCGATTCCCCTTCCCCAAGGTTCCCTTTCCCCAAGATTCTCCTTCCCCAACAGTTACCCTACCCCAATGGTTCCCCTTCCCCAAGATTCCCCTTTGTGGTGAGGCCACTCCCCAGTGACGCTCATAACACTCCCGAGGACCCCGACACTCCTGAGGACCCCGACACTCCCGACGACCCCGTTGGTATCACTACTCCCCCCCTGCCTCACAGACTAACCTTTATAGAAGTGGTTGAGCCTGGCCCACACACAGGTGGCCAATGAGATTGCAACACAAAGGGAAAACTGCACAGTCATGCTCAGTCATCAATAGGGGTGGCCAATTGAATTTCAATTCACCACAGCAAATATATGCGCACCCCACTGATTGGATGTCTCCATCCGGCCTGGCCCGCCCCCATATCTGGGGCCTGCAAGGAAGTTCCTCCAGGAAGGGCAGGGCCAACCCAAGCCCACAACAAAATGGCTCCCTCTGGCCAACCAGGCCCTTCCCATATATCTACTCATGATAAAAATTTTCAGCAAATTAACAGAGGAGAAATATCCCAACTTGACAATAAACACCTACAAAAAAAGTATAGCTAAGATTGAGAATACTTAACAGTGAGAAACACAAAGCTTTCTAAGATCAGGTATAAGGCAAGGATATCTCATCTCATAACTCTTTTCCAACATTGCCCTGGAAGTACCAGCTAATGCAGTAAGAAAAGAGAATACAAGTATACAGGCTGGAAGAAAATACAAATAAAACTGTGTTTGCTCACAAATGACATGATCAGCTATGTAGAAAAATATAAAAAGGGGCACCTGAGTGGCTCAGTGGGTTAAAGCCTCTGCCTTCTGCTCAGGTCATGATATCAGGGTCCTGGGATCCAGCCCTGCATGGGTCTCTTTGCTCAACAAGGAGCCTGTCCCCCCCCCCCCCTCTCTGCCTGCCTCTCTGCCTACCTGTTATCTCTGTCTGTCAAATAAATAAAATCTTTAAAAAAAAAATTTAAAAAATTTTTTTCCAGGAGCTAGTAAGTGATTGTAGGAAAGTTGTCAGATATAAGGTTAATAATATACAATCAATCACTTCCCCTTATACCAGTAATGAGCAAGTTGAATTTGTGATTAAAAAGAATTTGTGATTAAAAAGCAAGTTGAGGGACGCCTGGGTGGCTGGGTTGGTTGGACAGCTGCCTTTGGCTCAGGTCATGATCCCAGCGTCCTGGGATCGAGTCCCACATCGGGTTCCTTGCTCGGCAGGGAGCCTGCTTCTCCCTCTGCCTCTGCCTGCCACTCTGTCTGTCTGTGCTCCCTCACGCTCCCTCTCTCTCTGATAAATAAATAAAATCTTAAAAAAAAAGCAAGTTGAATTTATGATGTACAATAGCGCTTTAAAAATGAAATACTTAGGTATAAAACCAACAAAATATAATCTATATGAGGAAAATATAATCTGTATGAGGAAAACTACAAAAATCTGATGAACAAAATCAAAGAATTAAATAAATGGAGAGAGATTCCATGTTCATACATACGAAGACTCTTGGCCAGTTCTTGCCAACAATCTGAAGAGATCCAAAGAGATTCAAGACAATCAAAATCCCACAAGGTTATTTATGAATATTGGTAAAACGATTCTAAACTTTATACAAGGAGAAAAAAGTTCCTTAATAGCCACCATAATATTGAAGGAGAAGAACAAAGCTGAAGGCCTTACACCACCCAACTTTAAGATTTACTTTAAGTTATAGTAATCAAGACAGTGTGGCATTCACAAAAGATAGATAAATAAAGGAACAAAACAGACCAGAAATAGAGCCACATAAATATAGACAACTAATCTTTGACAAAGGAGCAGAGATAATACAATAGAGGAAAGATAGTATCTTCAACAAATGGTGTGGAAACAACTGTACATCCAATTGCAAAAAGAAAATCTACATAAAGATCTTGCCCCTTCAGAAAAATTAACTGAATATGGATCCCAGACATAAATGTCAAACACAAAACCATAAACCTCTCATCAGATGACACAGGGGAAAACCTAGTGGATACAGTGATAACTTTTAAACACAGCACCAAAGGCATGATCCATGCAATAAATTGAGAAGTTGAATTTCATTAAAATGAACATTTTCTCTGCAAAGGACAATACCAGGAGAATGAGAAAATAAGTCACAAGCTGGGAAAAAGTATGTGCAAATGACACATCTCATAAGGAATTCTTATCTAAAGTATACAAAAACAAAAACAAAACAAAACACCTCTTAAAAGTCAACAATAAGAAAATAAACTACTTGAAAAGAATAAATGAAACAAGATGGGATCAGGAGGGAGACAAACCATAAGAGACTCTTAATCTCACAAAACAAACGAGGGTTGTGGCGTGGGGGGGGGGGTAGGGGAAGAGGGTAGGGAGAGGGTGGTTGGGTTATGGACATTGGGGAGGGTATGTGCTGTGAAGTGTATAAACCTGGTGATTCACAGACCTATACCCCTGGGGCTAATAATACATTATATATTTATTTAAAATTTTTAAAAAAGATATATGCAAAAAAGGAAAAGAAATAATTTCAGTGTAATTTAAAAAAAAAGAAAAAGAAAATAAACTACTTGATTAAAAATGGGCCAAATACCCTAACAGACACTTCACCAAAAAAGATATAAAGATGGCAAGTAGGCATAGGAAAAGATATTCCACATTGTATGTTATCCGAGAAATACAAGATAAAACAGTGATGAGATACCACTACACACATATTAGAATGGCCACCATCTGGAACAACGACAACACCAAATGCAAGGAGGGTGCGCAGGAACAGGAACTTACTGGTGGAGATGCAAAATGGAAGGGGCTCTTAGGAAGACAGTTTGATGGTTTCTTGCAAAACTAAACACACTCCTTAAGAATATATAGGGACTCTAACACCCAAATCTAACAATTAACTCATCTTACTATACCTCAGTGCTGAATTTGTGAAGTTTGACTGTGAAAAATCCATCAAAAAGAATAATGGTTACAATTTACTAGGTGTCTACTATGCACCAGTCAATATACAGGACTTTGCTGCAATCATATGATTCACCAGGATATGTTGTCTTGGTCCACCAAGACAAGATCTGTCCTGATCCAGATCCAGACCCCAAACCAACACTTGTATTCTCTCTAGTTCTAGGTCAAAACTCAGGTGACTCAAGTCTACCCCATCCATTCCCTGTCATGACTTTCTGCCTCAAATTCAGAAATTAGAAATAAGAAAAAATTAAAAACGGTGCATAAAGACAAAAAAAGTTGTTCATTCAAATTAAGAAGTTACATGCCAAAAAGAAAAAAAAAGGTGTGTGGGGGGAGGTGTAGACATAGGATCCCATGAGGAAAAAATGTATATATGTGTGAGTGGAGAAACATTATGTGATTAAGCAAAAAAGGAGGACGGGGGCACCTGGGTGGCTCAGGAGTTAAGCGGCTGCCTTCGGCTCAGGGCATGATCCCAGGGTCCTGAGATCGAGCCCCGTATCAGACTCTCTGCTCAGCAGGAAGCTGGCTTCTCCCTCTCCCACTCCCCCTGCTTATGCTCTCTCTCTCTTGCTGTGTCTCTCTGTCAAATAATTAATAAATTCTTTAAAAAGAAAAGAAGAAAGAGAGAAAGAAAGAAGGAAAGGAAGACAGAAAGGAAAATGAAGTGAGAAAACTAATCAACTCTTAAATACGTGTTTCCTGAAGGCAAAGAAAGCCAAAGAAAAGCTCAAGTTTACTGATGGGAAAAGGGAAAGGAGATGTGGGGAAAATCAAACAGTGAGCTAAAAGATGTTATATCCTAAAAAATATATGTAAAATTTAAAACAAAAAGGGAATGGGGCATCTAGGTGGCTCAGTTGATTAAGCGACTGACTCCTGACTTAGGCTCATGCCATGATCTTCAGGTCTTGAGAACCTTGGGCTGTGCGCTCAGTGGAAAGTCTGCTTGAGATTCTCTCTCTTCCTCTCTGCTCCTCCTGCCATGTTCTCATGCTCTCTCTTTCTCTCTCAAATAAACAAATCTTTGACCAAAAAAAAAAAAAAAAAAACAAAAAAACCAAAAAACAACAACAAAAAAAAACACCCACTTTATTAAAAAACAAAACAAAACAAAGGGAGGACAAAAGAACGAGGAGAAAAAAGCAACAAAGAAAAAGACAGAAATTCAGAATAGATATAAAATGAAATGCAGTGAGTATTGTTGGTATTACCTTAGACGTGATTTTAAAAATGTCAATACTGATGGAACATATGCATGGAATTTTTTCAACAAGATAAGTTAAATATTAAGTGTAGACCTATTAAAAGTAAGAAGTATAAAAATGGGGTTGCTAATTATATACCAGGGCTAGGATGCTTTTGATGAGCAAAACATCTGCTGAAGGAATTATATCCTGACAATAGTAATTGTTAACAAAATTCAACAACTGATTATTACTGAATGCTTTTCTAAAATTGGCCTATTATGAGTTTTCCATATTCACTTTCTACTCATATTATTGAATATAGAATTATAAAAATAGGAATCTTTACATTGATCTGTTTTACATGCTTTTATATTCTATGCATTTTTTTTTCTCTTTTCACTACCCTAGGTGATTAGGAAATTGAAGCTAGAAAAATGGTTTAAAAACAAATTATTTATTATTGCAAGCAAAAAGAGTTTACAAAAGCAGGCAGATGATAAGTGTGTGAAATCTATCTACTCCAGAAACATGTGTAGATGAACTATGAGAATTTCTATTTTGACAGTAGGATGCACAAGAGGTCACTTTTTTTTTTTTTTAGATTTTTTTTAACATTATTTATTTTAGAAAGACAGAGTGAGAGAGAGAGAGAGAGAGCACAAGCAAGTGAGAGAGGCAGAGAGAGAGGGAGAATTAGACTCCCCACTGAGTAGGGAACCAGACTGGATCCTGAGACCCCGTGGATCCTGGGACCCCGGGGATCATGACCTGAGCTGAAGGCAGATGCTTAACCAACTGGGCCACCCAGGTATCCCCACAAGAGGTCACTCTTGATGGGAAGCTCAGTGGTTGCTCAGAGAACCAAGGCGCTGAGGTAGCAAAGACTATCCCAGTATGTACTGGTAGCACCAACCTTCTGGAGCATATGCTATGGTTTAATTTCAGATCTATGATGTTTTTCTATGTTTTCATCCACCATTATTGAATACTTATGGAAAGACCTTCAGAGGTGAAATTACCTTCAAGTGAGGATAGCTGAAACAATTTTTGTATCTCAGTTAAAATTCTGAAAATGAAACCAAAAAACAGGAACACACAAGATACATGCCCCCAAGTGGTCTCTGAGTCCGAAATTCATGAACCACCTCCATGGTTCAGTCAACTTCCATGACCTGTAAATTTTCAAGGAATATTAGTGTTTTCCATGGAGACATGTTCTCTCCACATTAAGAGTTGTGCTAAGGAGCTCTACAAAACCACTCCATGTATTTTATTATCATCATTTCACTAAAAGAGAAAATCAACCAAGTAAGTACCTTGCCTAAGTCTACCCAAAGAGCAAGTTTCATAGCCAGGAATAAAACTAGATAATAATAACTATGACTATGTGCCTTTCAGTTTCCTGAATCAGACTGTTGAGTGCTGGAGTCCGTCATTTTAAGGATATCCTGATATGCAACCAGAACACGTTGTCACTGCCTTATACCTAGTGTGCACAAACGTACCTGCAATGACCCAGGCCTTTGAATGTACCTGCAAAGACCCAGACCTCATCACCAAAATGAGTAGGTCTAAAAGACAAAAATGAAATGAAACAAAAATCCCCTTTATTAACTGGGCCATGAACTCCAATCAACCTTTCCATAAACACTGTGAGTGAACCTGGTTAGGTAATTCACTTGGCTCATGCATACTGGGTCCAGTCAGGCTCAGTCTGACATAGATGGGACTCCTGGGACCACGTACTTAGTGACTCCTCCTCTTCGAGACATCTGGATTTCTCTCTTACCATCTATTCATTTAAATGCCTCTGTCTTCAAGTCAGAGCCACTAAAGCAATGAAAGAACAGGAAAGACTATCCATCTGAAACCCTAAGGTGTTACAATAGAAAAATACAAGGGACAGAAAGGAGAGTGGAGAGAAGACCCACATGAAACGCAGAGTTATTTTACAAGGAATCTCTAAGCACAAAACTTTCAACACGGACCCACATTGCCCTCCGCTTTATTTATCTGGCATAGGGCCTTCCTGAAAGCATTTCTAAACGTATCTCCTATTTTGGGCAGTAACTGAAAATTGAGCAACCGCTCAGTATGTGAGGAGTTTTGTCTTATTGGAAAAAATCAGAAAAGTGGTAGAAATAAGATTGTAGCAAATAGAGAGAGAAAGTAAATTTGGGTTAGAGAAGCAGGAACACATGTGAATACATTACAAAGGATTCTTCAGTTAGACTATCAGTGAAGATATGGAATTACAGAACTAGAAGAAAATGTCCTTTCCTTATTAGAGAAAAGCAGTTGTTGAGCACTTTTACTCAAGATATTTAGTAACTTAGGGGCACCTGGGTGGCTCAGTCTGTTAAGCATTTGCCTTTGGCTCAGGTCATGATCTTGGGGTCCTGGGATCAAGCCCCACATCAGAATCCCTGCTCAATGGGATGTCTGCTTGTCTCTCTTCTCCCTGCCCCTCCCCCACTAGTGTGCAAGGATGTGCGCATACACTCTCTCTCTCTCAAATAAATAAAATCTTTTTTTAAAAAAGGAGAGAGCTAGTAAGTTACACCAAGATTAATAAAATAACAACAAAAGTAACAACTACTTATATAGAGAGGCACTGTGTTGAGCATTTGCATTTATTTAATTTTCCCAGTAATTCTCTATAGTCGGTATACCTCCCATTTTACTGAGGTAGAAACTAAGACTCAGAGAAGTTAAATAATTTGTTTTCAATTGTGTGTTGAAAGAAGCAGAACCAAGACCAGAACAGATTAGGTATGTAGTAACAGAGCCTTAGCAAATGAATAAAAATTTATCTGTTAAGACCCATGAAATAATCACCAGAAGAAAGGCATTGGGTGGGCTTAAGCAGACTGGAATGTTTCATTCAATATTCGATAGCACATGCTAAATAACTACTCTGTCTCAGGCTCTTCCTAGAAATACTCCCTTTAGGCACTAATACTGATCTAGAATAGGCTGAGTAAGACACATGCCTATTTCACAGGAGCACTGTAATCCAGTCTTTCACCATGAGCTAAAAATTATTTTAAATGCTAGTTGATTTGGAAGAAAGAGCCACATCAGAAAGGTAAAAAAAAAATAAAAAATAAAAAATAAAGTGATATAATAAAGCCCAAGAAAGAATTAGAAGTGTTTTATTTTATTTTGTTTATAAAATTTTTAAGGATTTCATTTATTTATTTGACAGAGAGAGACACAGCGAGAGAGGGAACACAAGCATGGGAGGGGAAAAGGAGAAGAAGCTGAGCAGGGAGCCTGATGCGGGGCTGGATCCCAGGACCATGGGATCATGACCTGAGCCAAAGGCAGACGCTTAACCCACTGAGCCTCCCAGGTGCCCCAAGAATTAGAACTGTTTTAGAATTGGAAAATCACCTAGAAAAAATGGAGAGCATCTAAGCATAACAGATAATGACTTAAAAGAACAGAAGGTAAACAGAAATAGTCAGTAATCAGGAGGAATAAAAAGGGATATAAAAACAGTATGAGAAAAAACAGAAGATTTAAGAAATAGACAAAGATGACCCAACACACATAGATTAGGCACTCCCTAAAAAAGAAGTCTGAATTAGAGAACAAAAAATACTTAAAGTTATAATACAAGAAAACACTCCTAAGACTTTTTAAAGAGACACAAGTAGAAAGTAAAGGAATACAATACAAATACAGAAAAACAGACCCAGAATTGTCAATAGTGTGACATATTCTAGTCAAACTTCTGGAATTAAAAGAAAAGGTCCTCTAGACACCCAACAAAAACATGACAACACCAGAAAAGGATATTAGATTGTCATCAGACTTTTCTGTAAAAGACTTTATACCAATAATAAACTTAATACCCACAAAAATGAAATGTGAGCCTTGGATCTGACCCAGCCACACTGATTTTCAACTATAAGGTCTTCAGATAAACCGCTAAGACAACCCAGTGTTAAGGACCCTCTGTTCCTACTAGCACTTTATAAAGAATTTATTAGACAATGAACTTTAGACAGCAGAATGGACAGAGGACCTATAGTAAGAGGTCTAGTGACAAGCATGGGATGTGTACAGAACCTACATTGGACTGTGAAAAAGTATGGTTTTAAGAGGGGGCTTGTAATGTGGAGCAGCTATATGTCCTGACCCAGACCTGTAACCATCCATCCAAAACAGGGGAGAGTGGAAAAAGATACATTACAAATAGAATAGGAAATTTACCAACTACCTTGGAAGTATTAGCTGGAAGTAAATGGATATTACTTCACAAATTTTAGGGGAGATTAAAATAAAGATTCAGGCGCCTGGGTGGCTCAGTGGGTTAAATCCTCTGCCTTCGGCTCAGGTCATGATCTCAGGGTCCTGGGATCTAGCCCCACGTAAGGCTCTCCGCTCGGCAGGGAGCCTGATTCCCTTCCTATCTCTCTGCCTGTCTCCCTGCCTCCTTGTGATCTCTGTCTGTCAAATAAATAATAAATAAAAGCTTAGAAAAAAAACTTTAAGGGTGCCTGGGTGGCTCAGTGGGTTAAGCCTCTGCCTTCGGCTCAGGTCATGATCTCAGGGTCCTGGGATTGAGTCCCGCATTGGGCTCTCTGCTCAGCAGGGAGCCTGCTTTCTCCTCTCTCTCTCTGCCTGCCTCTCTGCCTACTTGTGATCTCTCTCTGTCAAATAAATAATAAAATCTTTAAAAAAAAAAAAAAAAACTTAAAAATAAAGATCCATTCTCTAGGAGAAAGGGCTTTGCCAGAGCCTGTTCCCACCTGGGGGAACAGAATTCCTGTGACACTTATGTCCCTGGCCGCCTCTTCTGCTGTAAGGAGACGAGAGGAAGAAGAGGAAGAAGAAGAAGAAGGAAGAGAAAGAAGAGGAGGAGGAGGAGCAGAAGAGGAGGAAGAAGAAAAGAAATTCACCATCACAGAAGCTCTCAGCAGTATCTTTGCAATTTTCTGTAAATCTGAAAACTATTCCAAAATTAAAAGTTTTTTTTTTAAAGAACTCAGAAACATCCATTAAAATGTATGGATTTTATTTGATTCTGATGTTTTAAAGACTAATACAAGATAATGATCATTTTCAACCCTTATTGGCTATTTGATGTTACTTAGTACTATTCACTAACTTGGTGGAGTGAGGTGGTATTTTGTTTACTTTCTAAAAAGAGGATACTTTTGTTACGGAAGTGCAAACTGAAGTATTTTTTGGTGAAATGATGTAATGAATTTCAGGTTCACTTCATGAAGTGACGTCAATCACTTCTACCACTTTTAAACTTTTTTTTCTTTTTTTAAGATTTACTGTGGATGAAACGTGGAGGGGGAAGTAGGTAAGGGGATGGAGGAAGCCGTATTGGTGAGAGATTCAGGTTTCTGTCCCTGGATCACAGGGGCGCGGGTCCCATGAGACTGTCCTGCTTACTTCTCTGTATGGTAGACATTTATCAAAATGAAATGTTACGAAGATCTGCAAAGGAAACATGCACAACTCCTTAACGATTGTTGTAAAGGATTACGAGTAAACAGAATAAAAAACAGATGGGCACTATTTCGAAGTTAGAAATGAACAGTTGAGCACAAACCCTTCACATTTTCACAATTCTGGATTCCTTGGTATAAGTAATTTCGTTATCCTGAACCACAAATATAGATTTCATTACCAGACCATCTGGGTGCTGACCTTATCACCAGACTTTGCGTTCCCATCTAGTTAAGGCACAGGTACTGAGAGAAAAGACACCAACGTGCGCAGATGGGAAAGAAGGCTGCCCGAACTAATATTGAGTTAAAATAGTAGACAGCAAGCAATAGCTAGCTGCACAGCCTGCATGCAAAGTGAGCCAGTCACTGGGGCTGCGTGTGGAGGGAGGCCAACGACGGGTTGTCGGGCACAGAACTTTCTGCCTCTTCAGAAACACTGTAAAGAGGGAATGGCTGCCTTTTTAAAGACGATGACTGGTAGTACAGATAAGATCGAAGTATAAATGAACCCTGAAAATAAATTCCATCTTCTCTTTTTGTCCATCGGCAGTGCCACACTTTATTTATTTATTTTAAGGTTTTATTTATTTATCTGAGTGAGTAAGAGAGAGAGAGAGACCACAAGGGGGGAGGGGCAGAGAACAAGCAGACTCTCCACTGAGCCAGAAGCCTGATACAGGACTGGATCCCAGGACCCTGGGATCATGACATGAGCTGAAAGCAGATGCTTAAACGACTGAGCCACCAAGGCACCCCAGTTATTATGGTTTTAATTGACACACCACTTGCAAAAGCACACACACGTGTGGTGTTTGGGTAGCTCAGACAGTTATGCAACTGAGTCTTGATTTCCGCTCAGGTCATGATCTCAGGGTTGTGAGATGGAGCCCCGTATTGGGTCTGTGCTCAGCAGGGAGTCTGCTTACATTCTCTCTCTCTCCCTCTCTGTCTGTCCCTTCTCCTACTTTCATATATGCTCTCTCTAAAAAATAATCTTTTTTCCTTTATTTTTTAAGATTTTATTTATTTATTTATTTGGCAGAGAGAGAGAGAGAGACAGCGAGAGAGGGAATGCAAGTAGGGGAAGTGGGAGAGGGAGAAGCAGGCTTCCCGCCAAGCAGGGAGCAGGGAGCCTGACATGGGGCTCGATCCCAGGACCCTGGGATCATACCCTGAGCTGAAGCCAGATGCTTAACAACTGAGCCACCCAGGCGCCCCTAAAAAATAATCTTAAAAAAAACCCCACACACCCATTATTTTGCATTAATACTCAAGATGATATTTCAAAAGAATGAATATTGAACAAGAAGCCGTGTAAAAATGTGGGAGGAAAGAGAGTCTAGAAAACTGTAAAGAATGCTTTGAGGTAAAAATGAAACTCAAGTTGTAGAGTTAAAAAGAGGTTTGAAGCTATTCTGGCTTCAGGCTTTCTACACATCCTTCACTTCTACCACTTCAAGTCACTTCAAATTAGGCATCCTAGCAGTGAAGTTTATATTTTCTCGGTTCAAGCAAAGAACTGAAATGTGAGACAAAAAAAAAAGGTGGAGTGAAGATTCAAATATGGCATTTTAGTGCTAAAATACAGTAATGTGGTGGACGCCTGGGCGGTTCAGTTGGTTAAGCCACTGCCTTTGGCTCGAGTCCTGATCCCAGGATCCTGGGATCGATCCCACATCGGGCTTCTTGTTCAATAGCCTGCTTCTCACTCTGCCTCCTGCTTACCCTGCTTGCGGTCTCTTTCTTTGTCAAATAAATAAATAAAATCTTAATAAAATAAAATAAAATAAGACATGGCAATACAGGACCAGAGATACAAGGGAATATGGAAAGGCAAAAAAAAA
>NC_081568.1:142319738-142464008 GCF_022355385.1 Mustela nigripes
AAAGAAAGAAAGAAAGAAAGAAAGAAAGAAAGAAAGAAAGAAAGAAAGAAAGAAAGAAAAATCTGGGGCTCTAAAGATGTCACCTCAACTTCTATAATTTTCAGCTTGTGGAGATTAATAATGGTGGGAGATGTGTAAAACTGTAAGCCACACCGAACAAAAGGAACACAGGCTTTGAATGCTTGTGACGTGGACTCCAGAGAAGACAGAGCAGTCACTAGCTGACTCTGAGTTGGAGGTTTTATGAAACAAGGCATCTCCATGTCCAAGGGGAAACAGGCAGCTCTTACAGTGATTTATTCTACCAAAACATTTGGGGGAAAGTTTGTAATTTAAATACATCTGTCACACATGTTCTATTTTGTTCTGCATTAGAGGATATCCACATAGATTTTTACGAGCATGCAAGAATGTAAGCACAAGTTCTGATAACCCAAATTATTTCCAGTGCAAGTTTTCTATCTCAAAAAAAAAAAAAAGTATGAATCTGTGGCCCAAAGTATAGCAATGGGCAGAGGTCAATTGAGCCCGGGAGGTTAAGGAAATAGAGTTTTCTAAACATCTTGGAGTGCAGGATACAATCACAAACATTATTGTGATGTAAATCATGGAAATTAATATTATTAGAAAGACACAGGGAGATCTATTTGCGAGGACCTGGAAAAGAACCAAGCAGAAAGGAAACAGACTATGGAGAGGAGGGCGAAATGACTTCTTCCATGTTGATTTTGTTGCCAAGAGTCTCAATTATTACATGAAGAAAATGCAATAGATAAAATGGATTTGGTGATTGCTAAAGTGTATAATACATTAATACATATAATAATCAAGGCATCTAAGTGAAGACTTAACTCTAAGTGGCTTGAAAATGAACATCATTGTCTCAAAGAAACTGTAAACTTGGTCTAGAATAGATAAACTCTGACCACTGATCAAATCCAGGTCCATCCAAGTTACTACAACTGTAGGGATAGAAAATCACTGATTAGTTGATTTTTCCTTGCACATATTCTCTGTCCTTAGTCTAAAACATGTTCACATGAGTGATATCTCCCACCTCCTTTACTAAAAAAGAGGAGAAGAAGAGGGAATATATAAACTGACCATACACAATAGAGGCAATCGCAGTGTACTTCTACTATGGCGACCGTGAATTTCCTAAGGAAGCAAACAGCATGTGCATTTGCAGACCGGGGCAAGAAAGAAAACTCATCCCCAAATGGCTTGAAGACTTCATGAGGATATGTATCAATCTTTATAGGAGGTGTGTCTACAAGAGCTGGAAGTGGAACTGACAGCTCCTATCTTTGCATATGTGACAAAATTTCCAATGCATTTCTAAATTCAAAGATATCTACATTCTAGGATTTGAAATGGCTTAGAATGCCAAAAATCATAGCTGCTTAGAGCACCAGGATGTGGTCCAGGGAAAAGTCTGTTGGTGATGAATTCAGGGAAAAAATAAGAAAAATGAATCTTAAAGGAGAAGGGAGAACGTGGCATCAGCTCAGTTGACTGGGAAGCCTTTTCTAATTGAAGTGGGGAGCTGTATCCCATGAACATACCTGGCACATAGCACCAAACCCTTTTTTCTTCTTGTGTTCAAGATATCTAGGGTAAGGGAGATTTATCTCCACTCAGGGTAGCCTCACTTTTGGTATCCATGAGAATGTTACAGAAGAAGCTGAGTGAGAAATAATTTTTTGGATTGCAATGTGAGAAGGGTTAGTAGATGTATAATTTTTCTAATAAGGGCAAAAAGGAAATATGGTCCAGAGCAAATATGGTCCAGAGCATGATAGCCTCTTTTACTTTTTAATATCATAAAAACAAATGAGGGAATAATAAAGTCTCTACATGAAGTAACTTGCTAGGTATTTCTTACTCTGAAAGTTAGGTCATAAATAATCATTTTACAATCTAACTCCAGTGTTCCCCATCTGGCTTTATGATAAAGGTCATAAACCAACAACTCATGGATAAGTCTGAACCATCAGATGTAACACCAAGAAAAAGAAATTTTTTTCTTAAAGATTTACTTATTTTACGGGCAGGCCCTACACTCACTCTCCATGGAGTGTAGGGCCCCTTGCGGGGCTGGATCCACGACCCCGAGACCACAACCAGAGCCAAAACCAAGAGTTGGCCTCTCAATTAACTGAGCGAGCCAGGCACCCCAACCACCAAATATTTTTTTGAAAAATAAGTTATGTTACTATTTAAAAATTGGGGGAAAAAAATCTGTCTTTTCTTTGACAAAAAGACTAGCAATCCTAGGGCCACATCAGCTGAATCTGAGTTTTCCACACTAGCTTTTCATGAAACAGCCCTGTTAAATTTTCAACACTTCCCATCTGAGTCACTTTCTCCTGGTATTTCACCTGGCTGTCTCAGGGAGTATCAAGGTCTTGAGGAATGCAACATCATATCCTTATGGATGTATTATATTCATTAAGTAGACAATAACTTTTCACTTATATTCGATATGTAATACTTAAATTCTAGCTGCAGAGAAAGAGGAAATTAGTCACTTAGTTTTCTCAGTGATCCCCATACTACTGGCTGAAGACATCATCAGAACGTATCTACAGGAGCTGGAGGCCTACTGCCACCTAGGAAAAATCATCTAGGTTCTACAGTCTTTCCAAAACTAACCAAAGAAGAGAAACACCTCATGTAATCAATCAACAAGCAGAATGGTAGTGAGAAGCATTAACTCCCCTTGTCAACCCTTGCTGCTTAGGCACACCTCTGCCTGCTCAAATCCCTGCTTAAAGATGGAACCATCTCAGAGTTTCTATGTCTGAAGGTAAGATTTTGACGAGAGGGAGAGCATGTCTGAAGAACTGAAAGCCCCTAGGTGTGAAAGGACAACAGCATGGACAGTAAGGTTGCATTCTAAGGATCCATCTAGCAGAAATGTTGCCTAGTTTCTGCTCTGTGATGCCAGTGAGCCCTGCTCCTCAAGGCAGTAGAACCCATCAATGGTCTACTTGGTTATGCTTCCTTCTTGGGACTCTATCAGGCCCTGCTGCTCTGTGAAGCCAAACCTAGCCTATCTACTCCAAGTCTGACTGTAGCTGAGGAACAGCCCCAAGGAGACAGAGAGCATTGTGGGTTTCTGTTTCCAGCTGCCGGTGTGTGAATCTCCCTCATTAACTTCTGAGATCACGCGAGAGAAGTCAACCATAAAACTCACCAGTCACTCAGGTTGCCAGGGGGCATGAGTTAGACTCCACTGGCTTGACTTCAGAAGCTTTCTGGGCTGTTTTCCATAAAGCAGGGGTAACAGGGCAGGTGTGACAGAATCATGAGCTAGAAGCTGCCTGGAAAGGTTTGGCCAGGCTTTTCCATCAATTGGCTGTGGCACCCTCTCCACTTTGGGCCCAAATGCCCCAATTAGGCAGGAACAAAGAGCAAGCAGAGCAAATATATCAGGGAAAGGGCTCCCCTGGGAAAGAGGGGAGTTCTTACTGATGCAAGCCTTGGAAGTCAAATGCCCGGGCACACTCCACAAGGACTCCTGGAGGAAATGAGGTCTTGCTGAGTATGTGTGAGGACTGCCAAAGGCATCAAGGCATCGGGTTATTCCAAAAACTCCAGAGGATTGTTGTTTCTGCTATGCCAGAGGGCTGGATTCGCCGAGAGAATCACCAGGAATTGGTAGAACAGGACTCACAGGTGGTTTGATAGGGCAGACAATAAAATCACACATCACAAAATATCTCTGCTTATTTAGGACCAACTACAGAATACATTAACTGGGAAAATAATCCAATAATGGTAACTAAGTGCCTTTGGACTTATTTGTTACATTACTCATTTTTTTTTGTGAGACTGATTTTTTAATTCTCACAACATGACTTCCTATCTTCAGGCAAATACTGTTGTTTATTAGCCATAAATATTTTCATATATAGTGAACAATAACCTTAAGGTAAAATACATGTTTCCTTTCTCAGAAAATTCTTTTTAGGAAATTGTTCAATTATCTAATGCTGATTAGAAACACAAAATGTGGGGTGCCTGGGTGGCTCAGTGGGTTAAAGCCTCTGACTTCGGCTTGGGTCATGATCCCAGGATCCTGGGATCAAGCCCCACATGGGGCTCTCTGCTCGGCGGGGAACCTGCTTCCTCCTCTCTGTCTGTCTCTCCTCCTACTTGTGATCTCTGTCTGTTAAATAAATAAAATCTTAAAAAAAAAAAGAAACACAAAATGTGCTATACACTTAAAGGATGGATAAAGAAGAAATGAAGAAAATTCAATAGAGTTTTGAAGAAAACTCAATAGAGTTTTGTTTTTTTGTTTTTTTGGTTTTTAACAGCAAAATCAGTTTCAGCTTCAAGCTTTCCTTTGGGTACTAATCTGTTTAGCCAATTTTGTTCTTACTTGGAATTCCTACGGTTAATTTGGTTGTTACTTAATATTTATAGAGCACTTTGTAATGTCCTAGTGTTTAATGCCATCACTTAGTTTTTCTTTACAACATTCCCAAAAGGTGTAAGCAGTAAAACCTTCTCAGGAACAGAACAAGAAATCCTAAACTTCTATCAGAAAAGATATTTTTATAAGGCATTTTGGGTGGTGAACAGATTAAGGAAGTCAGCTGCTTATTCATTTAACGAACTTCATTTCGAGTAAATTCTGCCAACATTTATTTGAACTCAGCTGTGACAATAATATTCCAGGGTTTAGATATGATTAATTACAGCAAAGCCTAGCAAGGAGCTAGAATTTAACATAGGGGTCTTGAGACTGAATCTCAAGTTGGAAGTACCTGAAAAGGTCAGTGATTCCAGAAAAGCTCTGAAAGGCAGGCCATCTTTGACAGATGGAAAGGGATTTTAAAGTTCTCCCAAAACCCACTTTTTGGTAAATCTATTCAGTTTAATGTCTTTTGGTACAGAAACATCACTTTCTTATGTCCAATCAAAATCCCGGCTCTAGAATAAACCTACCTCCTCCTGTTCATACCTCACTGAAAACAAAGAAATTTGGTTACAAACTAGTTATAAACTTAAAAAGCAACGACTTATTTTCTTGAGGTAAATAAAGTGCCTGTCCCTGAAACCACATGACCTTTATTGAGTGTTTCACTTTCCAATTCCCAACTCATTTGGGACTGATTAGAATAGTTTCCAGACCTCATGTCAAAGCATAGATCGTCTTTAGAAAGAATGGTAATAGTGATAGACATAAGCCCAATAAATACTGAATTAAAAAAAAAAATCACAATGGCACCATTACAGTGGAATTGATTTCAATAAGCATTTAATGAGTCTCTATTATGTGCTTAATAATGGGCAGTAAGTTGTTCATGTTAAAAAAAAAAGTGACTCTTGGGAGACAAACCATAAGTGACTCTTAATCTCACAAAACAAACTGAGGGTTGCTAGGGGGAGGGGGGTTGGGAGAAGGGTGGTGAGGTTATGGACATTGGGGAGGGTATGTGCTATGGTGAGTGCTGTGAAGTGTGTAATCCTGGCGATTCACAGACCTGTACCCCTGGGGATAAAAATATATGATTATAAAAAATAAAAAATTTAAAAATTTTTTTAAAAAGTGGCTCTTTTTTACAGTAAGAGTGAAATATAAAGATAGCAGTACATTTAAACATTCCAGTAAGTGAACAATTACAAGAAAAATGCAAACTGTGTAGTTTAGACAGAATTAAGAGGCAGGTCAATGAGAAATAAGAAATACTCTAATGCAAGAATAGGACTTGAACTGAACATTGAGAGTCCTCCATATAAGAAAAAAAAAAAAAAAAGAGAGAAGGAAAGTACATTCTCATTTTTTCTTTTTTAAGATTTTATTTATTTATTTGAGAGCAAGCAAGAGAGCATGAGCAGCAGAGAAGGGCAGAGGGAGAGGAAGAACCAGGCTCCTCACTGAGCAGGGAGCCCAACATGGGGCTCAATCCCAGGATCCTCGTAAATTAAGGCAAAGGCAGATGCATAACCGACTGAGCCAACTAGATGCCCAGGAAATTACATTTTCAATCAATGAAGCAACAGTTTAAAAAATTGTCTTAGGTTAATGATGGAAAATGTCTGCATGGAAGACTTGTTCCCACAGTGAGGTGAAGATTAAACTGAATAATTTAGGGAAAATTATCCTTAAATCTCATGGAAAGGAGGTCTTTGCACCACATGTGAATTTTGATCTGAATTTGAGATTAATTTTGAAAGACAAGACAACAAACTATGATGTGGGAGGTGAGTATTCTAATGCCTAAAAAAGACACCAACAGATCTACTGAGAAACAGAGATGGGATAGGATGAAGGGGATGGTTTGGGGAAGAATATTTTAAGACACAAGAGAGAGAAGTCAAATGAGATCAAGAAAATCCATTAAAGGCTAAGGCTTTTAATAAATAAAGAGATGTGAAGATAACAGTTACCATAATGAAGGAATTCTTATGATAGAACAAATATTCCTTCTCTCCAACTACTATAGAAGTGACTCCTTAAACTAACCCCTAAGATTTTTGTGTTTTCTTGCTCTCTTTTCTTACTCTACAAATTCTTCGTGGTTTGGCTTATGTGATCACTGGCTTCAACTCTTTCAAGCACGTGTACTTTTAAAACAAATATGGGCCCCACATTACTTCTCTGGTGCTGGATGCTCTCTTAAATATGGCCAGTAGATATTTCATAGAGCATCCTTTATATTCATTACCTCAAAACCAGGACATTTCACCCAAATCCAGACCCTCTACAACTAACCTCTATGTCCTCTATGGTGAAGCTACCAAATGACTTAAGTCTTCCTTCTCTTTCACAAAGTTCCTTATAACATCATCTCTTCTATCTTCACATCTCTTTATTTATTAAAAGTCTTAGCCTTTAATGGATTTTCTTGATCTCATTTGACTTTTCTCTTAACTTAACTTCACTACCTTTTCTGCCTCCAGCTTTTGTCTTTAACATGTATTTAAACCATCTGCTTGATAGAGTCACTTAGTTGTTACAATTGTCATTTCTTTTCCCAGATCTAGAAAACCTATTCCAGATTTTACAGCATAATATCCAAGGCACCATTCTAACTCTTTCCTGTCTTTATTTCCAGAAACCATCCAACCCTAGCATCCTTCCACTTCTGGAATATGATCTGTACTTCCCAATATGGAGCCTTGGCTATGGTTTTAGCCCGTATCTGGTGGACTAAATTCTGTTTCCCCAATTCTGTTCTCCTGAAATATTTTTTACTGCTTTTAAAAGAAGCTCAGAAAATATCTTTTCCTTTGACCACTCATCCATATTTAATCAGTAATTCCTCTAAGTGACCACTATACTTACACATAGTTCTACAGACAATTTACTGAGTAACAGCTATATAGTTTTATTTTTTAGATTTTATTTAAGTGCAAGTTAGTTAACATGACACTGTATTGTTACTTTTATTTTGGGGGTAGAATTTAGAGATTTGTCAGTTGCATACAACACCCAGTGCTCACTTTGAGTCCCTCCTTAATACCCATCACCCGATTATTCCCCTCCCCACCCACCACCCCTCCAGCAACCTTCTGTTTATTCCCTATAGTTAAGATTCTTCTATAGTTTGCCTCCCTCTCCATTTTTATATTATTTTATTTTTCCTTCCCTTCTCCTACGTTCATCAGTTTTGTTTCTTAAATTCCACAAATAAGTGAAATCATTTGGTATTTGTCTTTCTCTGACTGAGCTATTTTGCTTAACATAGTACACTCAGATCCACCCAAGTCATTGAAAAATGGCAAAAGTTCATTCTTTTTGATGACCAAGAAATACTCTATTTATATATGTTCATGTTCATCCATTCATTAGTTGATGGGCAGCTTGGCTCCTATTTGCCTATTGTGAACATCACTGCCATAAACATTGGGGACCATGTGCCCTTTTGGATCACAACTTTTGTGTCCTTTGAATATATACCCAGTAGTGCAATTGCTGGGCTATAGGTTAGTTCCATGTAACTGATAAATGTAGCTACCGTTCTATTGGAAGCTTATCAAACTATAAGATTGCTGGCCTATAGGTTTCAGACACATAGTTGCTCAATAAATGTTATGAATTTTTTACTTGTGGCCTTTGCTATAAACTACAGAAAGACTGAAATTGTCCAAAATAGAGCATTCTCAAGAATTTTGAGTACCTGTCCATTTTTTAATGAATCTCTAAATTTTTTGCTTGTGAGAGGCTTCCTATTCTTCAGGTCATACTCTGACTCTGTAGGATGCCAGTTCATTAGGCATCATAAAAAGGTGCCATTAGGCACCCCCCACCCCCAAAAAATCAATCCAACGGTTTCTATGACACAAAGAAAAAAAGAACACCCCGAAAATGAAGTGAGCACCACTTCAGGCTATAAAAGCAGCAACAGTTTATACACCTTTTTTATGCAACTAGTTAATATAATGACATTGCAAAGCATATTTGCACAAAGTAGAATACCAGACTCCAACATCATTTAGGGTTTTTAGGAAAAGTGGGTGTTCTGGTTGAGGCGCTGGGGTCAGAAAGAACAACTGATATTTAACTTTTAAAGACTCAGGTACTTCATTCGCTGTTAGGAAGATGAAAGAGAACAGTACATGCAGAAAAGCTGGCATGTATTTACCTAAGCTGATTGTTACTCTGATTGTAATTGCATTATCCATAAACTGTAGAAGACAGAAGAGAGAGCATGGGCTGGAGAATCAGACCAATCTAAGTTTAAATGTTCACCAGCTGTGGGATTCAGAATGATTCTTTAACTTTACGAAACCTTTTTTTTTTTTTTAAGATTTTATTTATTTATCAGAGAGGGTGGGGGAGAGAGCGAGCACAGGCAGACAGAATGACAGGCAGAGGCTCCCTGATCCCAGGACACTGGGATCATGACCTGAGCTGAAGGCAGCTGCTTAACCAACTGAGCCACCCAGGCGTCCCAAACTTTCTTTTTCTTAACTGTCTCTAAAAGCAACATCAAGTACAACTTCCTAGCTTTAAATGAGTCAGACATTGCAACTAGAATGAAAACAGACACGAAGAGGATACGAAACGAAGTTGGTTCTTTTCTCTTTCCCTCATGTAAAAAGCCAACTCCTCACTTATTATTTTTAAGAGTGTAAGTTTTTAAAGACATCATAGATTCTCTACTAATTACTTTGGAATTTAATGGCTTACTTACTCATAATAGATGTAAGCTTCTGAGTGTAAGCTCTGGCTAGAAGCCCTTTGCTAAAATGATGTTTAGGTTCTGATTTTTCTTTTCTTTTTTTAATTTTTATTCATTTATTTATTTATTTGATAGACAGAGAGAGATCACAAGTAGGCAAAGAGGCAGGCAGAGAGAGGGGGGGACGCAGGCTCCCTGCTGAGCAGAGAGCCCGATGCAGGGCTCGATCCCAGGACCCTGAGATCATGACCTGAGCCAAAGGCAGAGGCTTAAACCACTGAGCCATCCAGGCACCCTGGTTCCGATTTTTCTAAAATCTACAGTAAACAAGCAGAAATGTCCATTTAGGGGACGCAGAATTATACTCTTACAGTAAGAGATTTTAAAGTAAAGCCTCTGTGATTACACATAAGTGGTTCAGAAGTCCTTAAAACACCATGAATCCCAACAAAATTAAAAACAAAAAACCCCACCATGGATCCCTGTCATCACCTAACTGCCAATGTATTTCCAAAACCATTTCAAGTTAATTTAAGTAGAGCCAAGCCTTACAAAAAACAAAGTTCATGGTTTTAATCCTGCTCTTGGCAATTTAGACATACAACCCTGGTATTTTTCACAAGTTCTGGAAGAATAGAGAGACAAGTGTGGAACATTAGAGAAGTGAAAAAAGAGGAGAGAGAACTACCCCTTTATTAAACTTGGGTTTTACCAAAGTGCTTGTATGATATACAGATTTCTAGTTACCACATTATACACAGTTGAGCTAAAACAATGCCAACTATACACTTTTATTATTTCAGGAGTTCAGAATGTCATAAATAATGAGCCATATGGAATCAGTGCTTTGGGAAAATCAAATAGTGACTTTTAAAAAACCAATTCTGAGGACCTGTAAATATATAATTGTTGGATAAGCTTTCTAGACAGACTTAACAGACCTCTCTCACTGTGGTTTTTACTTATGTATGTATGTATTTAATACAGGTCGACTTACTGTCAAAAATGGAAGAGGACGTCAAGTTTTCCATTTTCCCATCAGAACCTACTTCCTTCTGTATCCCCTCTCCTGTAAATCTCATTTATTACAGTTGGAAAAATAATTTTGATTAATGACCTAATTTGAAGAGAAATGAGTTTGATTAATCAACATTTTCCAGGGAAATGTCAGTTTTGGAGCAAGGTCTCCTTGTGGCAGTTTGTGGGTATTTATGATCTCTAAGTACCTGCTAAGCTCCCTAAATACACTAACTATACATCATGATTCTTTGTTTAAAGCTGTTGTGCATAGCTTTCCAGAGGAACAATCTAATACAAAATGTATCAGTAATACTGCCTTTCCCACAAGCCATAATTTTTGCAAAGCTGAGTCAATGTCTGTTTCTCCTGGGAGTACTGAGTATTACTGGCATGGATATGATTGGCGTGGTATCCATCCGAGGGATACCATTTGCTGCCTAACTGCAAATCCACATCCTCTTACAGTTTAAGTTATTATCTTTGTGTCTGGATTTCAACAGTTTGACTATGATATGTCTACTTGTGATCAGCTAGCAATTGATCAGAAACTACCTTAAAGACCTAAACTATTAAGTCTGTCAGCAATTGTTAAGAACTTCTATATAGAGACACATCTTCAGCCCCATGAGGAAGCTTGAAATTCTGCCTTAACCCTCACTTCCTGATTGTTCACAGCCTCCAGTTCAACCTAAGAGGGAAAGAATAACATCCTCTTTGCTTCTTTTCCTGGGGATGAGCACCGCTCTGCCTATAGAAGAAGTGTTCTTTTAGATACCCAAATATGTGTCAGAAGAGCTTCCCAAAGTCCCAAAGAACACTTCCTTTGCTGATTTTCCCTTGAAGTTTTTTGGTCCTCTTCTTGTTATTGCCAACTAGTATCACTGCCTTAGGCATCTTCAGTACCAACCAATTTCTGCTGATTGTTTTTCACAAACGCCCTAAGAACATGGCTGAGGAAAGGCTATGGCTATTTGCACAGATCCAAGTGCTGAGTCTGGTCAAACAGAGACAAGCCTTGACTGACAATGGAGCTCCTGAGGGAACCGTCATGCAAGTCAAATAGACACAACTTTCCAGATGAGACTTTTGGTGAGCTTCAGACTACTTCTGTCCCTTCAGGGACTGCCAGATAACTGGTTTTCATAGCTAGTGTGGTTGTAAGGCTTTGAGTTTCAAAGACAATGTAGATATTGGAAGAGGGAATTGGGAAAAGGGGAAGTTAAAACACCACAGAGTTGGGATGCCTGGGTGGCTCAGTGGGTTAAAGCCTCTGCCTTTGGCTCAAGTCATGATCCCAGAGTCCTGGGATCCAGCTCCACATCAGGCTCTCTGCTCAGTGGGGAGCCTGCTTTCCCTCTTTTTCTCTCTGCCTGCCTCTCTGCCTACTTGTGATCTCTGTCTGTCAAATAAATAAATAAAATCTTAAAAAAACAAACAAACACGGAGTTCTCTAGTCTTACTGAGATTTCACTGCTTTTTGTGAGTAAATCCTCCTTGTTTTGTTGCAAGCTTTTATTTAATTACCAGAGTTCCAAAGGAGTTAATTTTGGCAATATTTTCCAGTCATCATTTTTATATTGGAAAGTAGATTTGGAGGACTCTTTCCTCCACAGTCTGAAGTACATCACCCTAGATATTAGGTTTATTGCTTCGAGTTCAATGTGTTTCTTCTTCTCTTCCTCAAATATTTATATGAACTTTCTACACTGAGCTTTATGGTCTGGATTTTTAAAAAATTAATAAAAGCAAAAAAAAAAAAAAAAGACATCTCTTAAGTTGCTTATCATGTCATCATGAATCTCCATGGATGCGCACTATGGGTAAGTGCCATGGAGTGCTGCTCTTGCCTACAAAAATATGCCTTAGATATTGTAAAAATGTAGAAGTGGTAGTGATCTTAACAATCCTCTAACCCATTTCACATTTTAAAGATGTGAGCACAATGGATTCCACCATTTTGTCCTAATCACAGCAAAAACTGCCAGAGCTATTGCTAGAAAATGGCATTTCTTCATTTCAACTAAATGATTATTCTTCTCCATCCTTCGAACCCAATTTTAAAATAGGTTAGTTAATTAACACCTTTTATTAAATGCTGGAGACAAATTAACTGTGTTGGAACACAGGGAAGGTCGATCCAACTGGAAATCAATGTAATTTTTGCTTATGAATTTATAGCCTAAGAAATATTTAGGATTGACATGCATAAAAATAGAAATACACGATTAAAATGTCCAAAAATCCCAATTATGTCAGAACTCAACTATTTAAAATTTGTGGGTTTTTTTTCCAAGTGATTAGAGTAAAAATTATAGTCATAATGAGGCACCCAGGAAAAGATAGGTATGGTTAACTCCTGAATTGGGGCTGTAAAAGACACCTTCTCTCTAATTCACGGCAGCCATATGTCTCAAAGTAAGTATTTCCCAAATTCTTCAGTCATTGTCATGCCGCCACAGCACTTTACTCATAGGTTTCTTGTAGTACTTACGTAGTATTTAATGGTGTAGTTTAACTTCTTATCTACCTGCCTTTCCCACCACATTATGTTCACACCTGGAAATGGACATAGCTACTCTGGACCCCCAAGATCAAAAAGAGACAAGCAGTATGTATCTAAGAATTGTTATTTGAATGGATGGATGAACTAATGCTTGAATTTACCTTCTACTTTGTGTGGGCAAATAGAGACTGAGAATGAATATATATAATCTCACGAATTTTATCCTGGAGGTGGGTGGATCAATGCACTAGACTGTGTTTGTTGACGTTCAAGGGGAAAGCTGAATTCAGCTCAGTGAGCTAAAAGGACAGCTAGGAAAAAAAAAAAAGTATGCCAGGAATTTGCTGCTTTCAATAAAAGCAAGTGCCAAAGCTATGCTTGGTAGAGTACTCACAACAGGAAACTCAACTCCTGCATATGCAGAAATACGGAGTTCAGACAAGGAGCTAGGTATTATGAACAATCTTGGACTTTGTCCTCATGTCATGCCATTGATGTTTTTTATTTTGTTTCATTTGTTTTGTTTTTGTTTTTCAGTAGGCTCCACCCCAACATGGGGATTGAACTCATGACCTTGAGATCAAGAAATGTGTGCTATACAGATTGAGCCAGCTAGGTGCTCCTGACCATTTACTTTGTACGAGAGATAAATCCGAGGTATTCTCAACAGAAGGTTCATAACTAATTACGGCTATTTTAAAATTTGGTTTTGCCAAATTTAACACCAAAAAAGTAACATAAATAATAAATTTAAAAATATCACAAAGCTGGCTAATCTTACTAAGTGAACACAATCCTCTGGCAGAAATAAGACCAAACGATTTCATCTGTTGTGAATCAGCTACTGAGAAACTTTTCTGTGCAATCTACAAACTAGTACAATAAGAGATATATCCTAAGGTAACAAAAGCAGACAAAAACCATATGAAGTTGGATATAACAGATACAGTAGAGAGGCAATGAAATGAAGTTTTAAAAGGTTTTTCTATTCAAGAATGGAATTATTCAAGTAATGAGTATACCTTATTAACTGAATGAATTAATGAATTAAACTCATTTTCAAACCTAACGATGAATTGAAAATACAGTATTTCCACTTCTATAAGAATAGCCCTTTTAGAAATTAGAGTTTCTTGTGAAAAATCCATGAGAACTGTACATTCATAAAACTAAATCACATTATATTATCTATACGTTTCACCCATTATTTCAAAAAAATCCTACATCATCTATTTTGAACCCTAGGCTACCTCATTAAAATTAGATAGTTATAAATTATTTGATATTGCTTTGGGAGCATTCACCAACCCATGCTTCCTATTAAATACTATCCAATTTTTTTTGTTATTATTTTCAGGTTCCTAACATTCTGTCCTCAGTCACTCACTTGTTTTTACTTTAATGTAATCCAATAACTGCAAGATTCCATGGGGAAAAATAAATCCCAAAAGTGTTCTCTACACTCCTTATGCACATTTTAATGAAAAAAAAAAAAAAAAGAGTGAGGGTTTGTTGCTTTGCACTCAGTCAAAAGAGCTCCAATTTTTCCATATGCAAAGACTTACCGTCTGGTTTTTTAGCAGCTATGTGTGTGCATGATTCTTGGAAATGGTAAAGACCATCGTGCATATACTGATGGGCAGCACTCTACCTTGATACTAACAGAGCAAAGGACAAAATCCGAACCCTTTCATTTGTAATGCATGTTGTATTACGACCACGGAGGTCCAATCCCAAAATGCTCATCCTTAATTTCCTTTAGAGCCTTGTTTTACTTAACAACTCTCCTAGATTGCTTCAATTCTTTAATTTCTTTCCTAAGTTTTCTCGCAAATGTCTCTCTCAACATAAATGGATGCCAAGTGTCACCTGATAAACCATTATCTAGAGAAAGCTAAGGCGAAATACAATGTGGTGAGAGGCATCAAACAACAAATTAGGGAATATCGAAATTAAAGTTTTATCGAAATTTAATTTGCCGTTTTGAAGTTTTCATTCTTTCAGGACTCCAAAATCTAAACGCTTCTGCCCCAATTTTCTAAATGTTATCTACGGCTGAGGTCATCCACGCTCTATACCAGATCACTCCAGAGAAACACTTGCCATTAGACACGAAAGAGGGAGGCATGGAGGAGAAAGAGAGAAAAAGAATGGGATAGAGGGAGGAAGGGAAAAGGAACTGAGGGAACTAGGAAGGAAGCAATCAAGCTCAATCTCTGAAAGCTTTAACAGTAAATAGGAATGTGCTGAGTGAATTACGGAGTACCACATCTTCACCTTTTATACCCATTTTGTCCCAAAGTATAATGAATAACAACAACAACAACAACAACAAATTAATTTTCCAGAATTCCAAGCTTTGAAACATTAAGAAGTTGGGCAGACATCATAGTTCTAGTGCATTGTATCATTTCTCTTGAAAAGTTATATGACAGGAACACAACCCTTGCCCCTACCACCACAACCATCTTTCAGAAAATTATGCAGACTTGGGGATGTCTGGAAACAAGGATACAGTCCAGTGTTCATTGTACTTAATTATTACAGTGTATACATACGCATGAGCCAGAGGTCAAAATGAAACTTTTTTAAAAAAATATTTTATTTATTTATTTGACAGAGAACACAAGTAGGCAGAGAGAGAGGAGGAAGCAGACTCGCTGCTGAGCAGAGAGCCTAATGTGGGGCTTGATCCCAGGGCCCTGGGATCATGACCTGAGCTGAAGGCAGAGGCTTTAACCCACTGAGCCACCCAGGCGCCCCTCAAAATGAAACTTTGAAGACAAAAGAGAAGAAATTAATTCAGTTTCTCTTTTTATTAAACACATGCACGTGCATGTATGTGTGTGTGTGTGTGTGTGTGTGTGTAGTGTATACACATGCATACAAGGCAGGAGGAGACCTTCAGTCTGAAGGTCAGAATGGAATTTCTGAATACTGGGAATCTTAAGTGCTAACACTTTCATGTATTTGTCTGCTTACATAGAAAACAAGAGGGAAATGTATAGACCTGGGAAAACAAAAATGGAGTGGCTTTCCTCAGATAAGAGACAAGGTGGAAATTTGGACTATTGGAAGAAGGCTTTACAAATCCAAAGATTTGTTGTCATTGAATTTTTACAAGACAATTTGCCTTATGTCCTTCTGAACTCGGCAATAAAATTCATGTAACTTAGCCAGAATAATTTATCTTTCTACCTCTGTTATAGCTCACCATCTTTAACAAAGTCTATTTTTCCCCATTATGTCACCTCTGCACTGATTTTTCTCATTTAAACAAGAGCACACCTGATTAAGGAGCAGATGTCTTGTCCCTGGGTGGTTGTTTTATTTCTACTTAACTACTGTACTGCACAAAAGAGAATAAATTTACTAATGAGGTAACTGCTCTTCAGGTAACCAACACTTAAGTTAGATAACTCTACTGGTCTTTCCCACTTGTTACAAAGCCTAGTGTCATATTCTATATACAAAACCACAATAATGCTATTACCAAAACTAGCTGAGAGATTTATAGGAAAAAGCTCTGGTCTTCAATACAGCAATTCTTACCAGCTGACTAACTCTTGGAAAGGTCCCCTAACAGCTCCCAGACTCAGGTTCTTAATCTGTGACACATATGTGGTAATAGTGACCTCTCTGTGTTGTTATGGAGGTAGGACTACACTTGGTTATGCTTGCCATGCCATAATTCAATAGTAATATAATATTGTAATTAAAAGTTGCATGATTTGAAGTAACGATTTCAACTTGGACCCAAGAATGACTCTTCTTGTCCTAAAGGAGTTAAAAACTCCCATGGATATGGCCCTCAAAACACACAGGGAGATCACTTTAAAGAACCCCATGCCAGGATCCACTACTGCATTCATTCATTCATTCATTCATCCATGCATTCACTCATTCATTTATCTATCTAACTTCTATCTATCTATCCACTGTCAACACTACCTGTTTGACCAAATCTTTGATTTGCATAAGCCTTTTATTATTCTTATTATTTTCAGTTATTGCATTTGGAAAGCAAGGGAGCTGTAGCATTGCAGAGCTGTTCTTACCTCTAAGTTTATTAATCGGCTGGTCTTCAGGAGAGAACAATTTAGGAATAAATGTCTTCTAAATTAAGAGAAAATAAAATGTGTAAGAGTTAAAGAGCATAAAAGGAATAAATATACAAACAAAGGCAAAGAAGTATGATGTGGATTTTTTTTCAGATAGCAAAAAACACACTGTCTCATAGCAAGAAGGAGGAAGAGGAGGAGGAGAAGGAGAAACAAGATAGCCTGAGGTTGTATCCACTACACAAAATGGAGATCTGACCTTTATAAAATTTAAAAACTGGTCATAGAATAACAAGGTGGCAAAAGCCAAGTGCCTAGTGCATTATGAAACCAAATATGGTGGTCTGAGAGGTGAAACATAAGCTTACAAGTCAAAAAGGAAGTCCCAGTATCCGAGGTATTAAAAAATGTATTTATAATTGCCTAATTGGAATACTGACACACATGGCCTCTTCTGGGTTCCACTACTAGGAAGAGTTGGGAATTATATTGCCATCATAGAAAGCTATTAATGCAAGAGAAGAGGTTCAGGTAGTCATCCACCCTGTTGCCTTGAGGGCCAGAGAAACTGAGGTTGGTACCTGCTCTTCATTCAACCCTCTACTTCCCCCCACACCATCACCTCTTTAAAACAAATTAAGGTGTCCCTTAGCAATAAAATATCTGTGCTGAAATGTACTAGGTACCTAGGTATCACAGAGATAAAGCCACTGTCCTTCATACACAATCTTTTTAAGCAAAATATTGATACTTCAAAATTTATTTGTGTTTTAAAATGAACTGACAGAACCTTATAAATGAATATTTGATAGTTTTTTTTAAATAACATATAAGGGATGCCTGGGTGGCTCAGTGGGTTAAGCTTCTGCCTTCCGCTCAGGTCATGATCTCAGGGTCCTGGGGTCAAGCCCCACATGGGGTTCTCTGCTCAGCAGGGAGCCTGCTTCCCCCCACCACCGCCCCGCCTGCCTCTCTGCCTACTTGCGACCTCTCTCTCCCCCTCTCTCTCTGTGTTAAGTAAACAAATAAAATATTTTAAAAAACTAAAATAAATTCACATATAAGACAAATGATGTTATTTAGCTAATTAAATATTTGAGGCTATCAAATAATTTAAACACATGCAAGTTATTGATTCGAAGTTTAAGTAGGAAGAGTAGCTATTGATTCTGTTTCCCTTAGACACTAAAAGGTTTTAAAGGTAAGAAGAATCTGCTTCAAAATATAATTTGGATTTTGCTGAACACAAAGCTTTTAAGAAATATGTTTGAAGTTTAGTGAATCCTGAAATTTTCTCCACTCCTAAGAAGAAATAGTTGGGTCAGTACTAACAGAAAGCAATCCCTTCCAAGAACACCATGCAGATAAATGATAGATTGTTAGAAATAATGATGTTAATCTACAAAATGATACCATGGCCTTATAATCTGTCATCATAGCTTTCCCCCTTAAGACAAGGGAAGGCATTTGAGTGTGCAAACCAGAGAGAGAAGAGACAAGGTAACATGCTGTTATCCATCTGTGAGATTTATGCCAGCAGAAGGAAATGGAGCTTGGGGAGAACCAGTCCAGAGGTAGACATGCATCACTAACTGAAAATGATTTGGGGGCAGGATGGAAAATGATCAACGGACAGGATGGCAAGATCCTTCTGACAGATCTATTACTAAATGTATAGAACCTCTCGTGCACTCTTCCAACTTGAATTTCTTCATTATGCATAGCAAAACCCAAAATGCCTCATCACATTTAAGATTTGCCCTCCAGGGCTTAAATGGTGCCGTGGAAAGAGTGTCTTTACAGGTTTATGTACAATGTTTTGATGGCTGCACAATTGTTTGTGGCTTATGAGAATGCACTTTTAAACTAGTTCAGAAAGTTGACCTTTTAGAGCTCATTTTGTGTGTCTGTGTGTTTTGAAATAACTTATATGTACCCTGTTTCCTTAGTTAATTGTAATGTTGGTCCACTGCAGTAATAAAATGGTTATATATTGAGTCTCTGGGATGGACCACTCGGCAGTGTTATATTGTAACTGTTTATAACTTTGTAATGCCTTCATAAATGTGATTCATTACACTAATAAACATGCAAGACAACTGCAGCATCTTGCTGTTTCTTTGCCCAAATTGCTTTGGCCTTGATACTCAGACATGACTTTCACCTCCACCTTGAACAGGATCTGAGAACGTCTGTGATTTTATTTCACAGACTTATTTGAGTTTATATTTCCCCCCAACATTATAGAATTCCATTAAAAAGTAGGTTATAATAGGATATGTTAGGATCACTTGTAATTAAAGAAAAATATCCCTTATGAGAGAATACAGAAGTTATCAAAAGGTGAGAGAAACCAGGACCTCTAGTTTTAAAAGCTTTAAAAACCAGAAAACATCTACACTGCAAGGCAGGAAGACTGTTAGTGAATTATTTGCTTTTTAACAAATGAAGGGTGTTGGGAGCACTTTTCCTCTATTTCTGTTACAGATAGAAATTAAAGAAACGAAATCAAATTGTAGTGGAATTCTGGTGACAGAGGGAAGAAAGGCACAGTTTCCGCTTCCAGTGTTTATGATTACTTGTACTATTAAAAGCACTACATAAAAAGACACTCTGTAAATATTCTGTGGAGATCTTTAAAAATAAACTAGAGTTCCGTTAGTAAAAGATTATCTAGTAATTTTTTCCCCCCTAAAGTAGATAATAACTGAATGCTCTGTGTCTGGCTTCAGTAATCTGTTTTGTGAAAATTCCCAGCTTCCCACAATCCTGTGTTAAGGCTCTAATGTCTCCAATGTGCCAACAGAAACAAATCTGAAAAAGAAAGAAAGATATTGGGACTCTTATTCATAAATAAAATTAACCTGCAATGTCTTGTGTTTGCCCTGGACAGTTAGGACCACTGAGCTTTATCCCAGTCCCACCCCACGTGTCAAGTCTATACAATGTTATGGGTTGGAATCACATTCGATTTCCTAATTGGTCTGCAGTCTAGTCTACTTGACTGACCTTGATATTCTACTGTTTCTATCAATCTCAAATTCAGGGTTTGAACCACACTTCTTATATTCATAGTTGCCAGGTGGGTTCCTTCCTAATCATAGGGACTACCATAAATCCAACTGTCAAATGCCTAACATTTTCTATGTATACAATAACAACAACACTTGCCTTGCGTAGTTTTTCTGAGAGGTAAGGGAAGTTTTATGAGATAAAGTATATACAGCTGAATACAGCAAATGCTCTGATCATTGCTTCTTTTGTCCTTAGGCTCCCAACCACTAACACTGACCATAAGCTTTATTTTTTTTTTTCATTTTTTTAAATATTTTATTTATTTATTTGACAGGTAAAAATCACAAATAGGGAGAGAGGCAGGCAGAGAGAGAGAGAGAAGAGGAAGTAGGCTCCCTGCTGAGCAGAGAGCCCAAGTCGGGGCTCGATCCCAGGACCCTGGGATCATGACCAAAGCCGAAGGCAGAGGCTTTAACCCACTGAGCCACCCAGGTGTCCCTGACTGTAAGCTTTAAAGATATACCTTTACTGGTACAAATGACCTCACTTGGTCATTGCAATTGCTAAAGTATACTACAGCCCTCTGAATTTGTACCTTAGGTCATTTGGTCACTACAATTTCCTTCCAATTTCAGCGGTCCTTGGTTTTCTCAAACACTTCCCTATAGGTCTGCCACTTAAGTGTCAGTGTGCAATACAACTGAATCAGGCTCAGCTATGCTAACATTCTGTAACAATCAAAACTTGGACAAAGTTCTGAGTCAATTAGGATGTAAAAGAATGAGGAAGACTGACATTACATGAAATGACAAAAGAAGCTGCTAGATTAAAAAGCAATAGCAGCATGGTGCCGTGGTGTTGCACCATTTATAATTATGATATTACAGAAATAGCAAAGAGGATGGAATGCTAAATGAGACTGTATTGTGGAAAGGTTTTTACACAGTGAGTGAAATGACATTAAATTATTGTTTAAAGGTACACCTTCTCATCTACAGAGCAACCATTGGCAAATAGGTAAATGAATAGACAGAACCTTAAAAAAAGATAAAAAATACTTAAAAGATATGATTAATGCAAAAGCAAGCAGATGAGAATCTCAAGAACAAAGAAGAAATTGGACAAATAGCCAGGTTCATAGCAGCAATGGCCACAATCGTCAAACTGTGGAAAGAGCCAAGATGCCCCTCAACAGATAAATGGATAAGGAAGATACAGTCCATATATACAATGGAGTATTATGCCTCCATCAGAGAGGATGAATACCGAACTTTTGTATCAACATGGACATGACTAGAGGAGATTATGTTGAGTGAAATATGTCAAACAGAGAGAGTCAATTATTATTTGGTTTCACTTACTTGTGGAGCATATGGAATAACACAGAGGACATTAGGAGAAGGAAAGGAATAGTGAATTGGGGGAAATTGGAGGGGGAGATAAACCATGAGAGACTGTGGACTCTGAGAAACAAACTGAGGCTTTTGGAGAGATGGGGGATGGGAGAGCCTGGTAGTGGGTATTGAAGGGAGCACTGGGTGTGGTCCATAAACAGTGAATCTTGGAACACTGAAAAAAATTAAATTTTAAAAAGAAAAAAAAATAGCCAGATGGTAGACTTAAGCTAAAAAATACCAATATTTAACATTAAATGTTCTAATTAGGAAGCAGATATTTTGAGAATCACTTGTTTAAAAATGGCAGTGAAGAAAACTACCTCTACTGTATTTATAAGACAGATACCTGAAATATAAAGATATAAATAAGAAGATACAGATACATTCAAAGTATGCAATAAGATATTTTATGAAAACACAAATCTGCTATTCTTATCAGAAAAAGTAGTTACCATAAAAAAATTACTAGAGATAAAGAAAGAACTACTTATAGCAATAAAGTGCCAACCCAAAGCCACGAATATACTAATTTGCATAGATCTAATTGTAGAGTTTCAAAGTACATGAAGAAAAAAACAGAAAAATGAAAAAATGGAAACAGAAAATGGAGAAAAGACATATGCACAATCATATTTGAATATTTTAATACTCTCCTCTTAGTAATTGATAGAATAAGTGGGTAAGAAGTAAACATATAAAAAATCTGAATCATACTATCACCCACCTTAGCCTAATAAAAATTAATACAGCACTAGACTTAGTTCCAGAACATACATTATTTTCAAGTGTACATATAACATGCTTCAAGGCACATACTATGACTGGTTCCTGATGTCTCAATATATTTCAGAGAATTTAAGTCATAAAGCACATATAAGCATAAGAAAAAAACTAGAAATCAAGAATAAGGTAACTAATAATTCTCACTAATTTGTAAATTAAAAAATCTAAGTCTTGGGGTGCCTGGGTGGTTCAGTGGGTTAAAAACTCTGCCTTTGGCTTGGATCCTGATCCCAGGGTCTTGGGATCAAGCCCCACATCAGGCTCTCTGCTCAGCAGGGAGCCTGCTTCCTCTTCTGTCTTTGCCTGCCTCTCTGCCTACTTGTGATCTCTGTGAAGTGAATAAATAAAATCTTTAAAAAAAAAATCTAAGTCTACATGAACCTGTAGTCAAAAAATACAAAAGAAATTAGAAATATTTTGAGACAAATGGAAATAAAAGCACAACATAAAATTTATAGGATGTGGATATAGTGATAATTTTATCGTTAAAGTTTTATATTAGAAAATCAGTATCTAGGGGCACCTGAGTGGCTCAGTAGGTTAAATGTCCAACTCTTGGTTCTGGCGTAGGTCATGATCAAAATGTTATCAGCTTTGGTGGGGTGGATAAGCAAACACTAACATTTATATGAAAATACTAAGAATCTGAATTGGTCAAAACTTTCCTGAAAAACACATATAATATTGGAGGAACAAAATAACCTGATTTTAAGTCTTATTATGACACTTAACTTTTAATGAGTGTGGTATTAGTAAAATATAAGCAAATGGAACAAAACAATACAAAAAAGTTCAGAAATGGATTCACGCAAATATGGTCAACTACTCTATGACAAAACAGTTCAAGCAATCATTTCAATTGGAATTCATGGCTCACACCATATACTTAAAATAGCTTTCACAACTGATAAATTACTGGACACTACATCCAAGACTAATGATTGTTATAAGTTGGCTAACTGAATTTCACTTAAAAAAATTAGCTCAGCATGGACTGCAGACTTAAACACAAAACTCAAAAATATAAAGCTCTTAGAAACAAGGAGGGAAGTATCTTGGCAACAGTGAAGTAAACAGATTTCTTAAATAAACCCACAAAAGGCTAACCTTTAAAGAAAAGACAGTTAATAATTTAGACTTCATTAAAATTAAAAACTTTATCTCATCAAGAAGGTAAATCATTTACCAGGATCTGCTTCCAGGGATTATTATCTTCACTAACAACTGGTTCTGTTTGGGTTTTCCCAGACACAAAGAGAAGAGAGTGACAATCTGTTTGGTAGATAATACCAGGAAACATTAGAAAGAGAATAGGGAAATTAAACAAAGAAGTAACAAAATCAGTAAAAGCTATGTCCTCAAGAAAGAAACAGCTTCAGTCATTCTCACTGGAATACACTGGGACAGAGTTTTAAAATACCCCTTTGAGATTTCCCAACTGAGTGACAGAGACTCTGTGCTATTCATCCTGTGACAATGGCACTCTTGGGCAGGAAAATGTTCCCCAGGATGTTAGCTCCTAGCACTTCCTTGCCTGAGCTGTGCCTGTTCCCTCCACCAGAAAAGGCTCCCAGGAATACAGGTATTGAGGGTTTCAGCAAGAATTCCTGAGCAGCAGAAGTTAGTAACAAGAGAATACATTCTCCACACTACCAAAATCTGATGCATATATTGCTAAAAATATTTCCCTAACAGCCATTTTAGGACTAAAATCCCTATAAGTCATCAACAACAGAATTAGATGGAGGCAGAGTTCAGAATCCAAGGGTATGAGGGCTCATGGGTTGAGGTTTGAAGATTCATCTAGGGGAGTTGGTTGTTAGCTTTGTTCCTTCTGCCTCAAAGGCTCTCCCTATGCACCTCTTCTCTTCCCGGCTAACTCTATCTATTATTCAGAACTCATTTTAAAATCCTCCCTGATCTTTTCCCAGCACGTCATGCCCCTGTAAAATGCACACTTTAACACCTTAGACACGGTCTTGCTAACATCCTTCCCAATTTAAATTACACAAATAATAACAACTTAGTTTTGTTTCACGCTAAATTATTAGTCCCATAAATGCGGGGACTGTATATAATTTCCACTGCTGTATCTTTGACCTTTAACGGTATTTCTAAAACAGAGTAGGCAAACAACATAATGTTTTTTGTTCAGCTCATGTATTAATAAATTGACTAAGAACTACAGAATATTTTAGATTACCTAAGGACTGGTTTCCCTTGTAAATTATGAAAAATAGAAAACTATCCAAGGAGATCTACTACAGCCGGTCAAGAGAAACTTGGCCAGAGAATGAATATACACGCTCAAGAAGTCCATATTAACAAAGTCCATTTGATAAAGAGATTCTAATAAGAAATACATGGAGGGGGAGAAAACACACACACAAACACATGAAGTATCTACTGATGTTAAAATATACAGGGGTAGAATTTATTTGAATAAATAAACTGACAGATCAATAACAAAATACTAGAAGAGGAATATGTGAGATCCTCAGCACACATAAAATATACCATTCAAAACTTCAAACAAGAGCACATGGCATGATACTGGATATGGAAAATCCTACGATTCCACTGAAAGACCATTAGAACTAAAAATTGAATTCAGTGAAGTTGTGGTATACAAAAATCAATACACAGACATCTATTATGTTTCTATACACTAAAATGAACTAGCAGAAAGAGAACTTAAAGAAAACAATTTTATTTAGGATTGCATTGAAAAGAACAAAATATCTAGCAATAAATTAAACCAAGGAGGTAAAAATTTTAAGACATTGATGAAATAAATAAAGATGACACAAGCAAATGGAAAAATATACCATGCTCATGGTTTGAAAGAGTTGGTATTGCTAAGATGTCCACATTATACATTCAATGCAGCCTCTAGCAAAATATCAACAGTGTTTTTCAGAGAACAACAACAAATAATGCTAAAATTTGTATGGAACCACAGAAGACCTTGAATAGCTAAAGCTTCAGGAAAGAAAAAGAAAAAAAAGCTGCAAATATCAGAATCCCAGATTTCAAACTATGCCACAAAGATATAGTAATTAAAACAGTATGGTACTGGTACAGAAATTGACACACAAATCAAAAGACCTGACTACAGAGCCCAGATATAAACCCATGCTTACATGGTCATTAATCTACAACAAAAGAAAAATATACAATGGGAAAAAAAGAACCTCTTCAAGAGAGGGTCTTGGAAAAAGTAGACAGCTTCTACAAAGAATGACACTGGAACCCCTTCTTATATCCATAAAGATAAACTCAAAATGAATTAAAGACCCAATTGTAAGACCTACACCATAAAACTTCTTAAAAAACAAAATAAAACAAAAACACAAGCAGTGATCTCTTAGACACCAACCTTAGAATATTTTTTTGGTTATTTCTCTCCAAGTAAGGTAACAGAAGCAAAAGTCACCAGCTGGGACTACATCCAACTGCAAAGCTTCTTCACAGCAAAGGGAACCAGCAACAAAACAAAAAGGCAAAAGTTATTCGCAAATGACATATCCAGGGGTTGGTATCCAAAATACATAAAGAACTCATACAACTGAATATACACACACTCACAAAAAGATTTCAAAAATATTAACATTGTTCTCACCACAACTTGAATATATTCCTATGTTTTTACACATCTGAATTCTTGTCAACTTTTTTCTGTTAAATACAAACCTCAAGAATATTTACTAGCATGTATGTTTATACATGTATATTTCAAGAAGATATCTTAACAATGCTAAAGAATACAAGTTTTATATATTTTTTAAAGATTTTATTTATTTATTTGACAGACAGAGATCACAAGTAGGCAGAGAGGCAGGCAGAGAGAGAGAGAGGAGGCAGCAGGCTCCCCTTGGAGTAGAGAGCCCAGTGTCGGGCTCAATCCCAGGACCCTGGGATCATGACCTGAGCCAAAGGCAGAGGCTTTAACCTACTGAGCCACCCAGGCACCCCCAAGTTTTATATTTTTAAAATTTTAAATATTAATGATGCATTTTCCTTCAAAAAACTGAAGTGCCTGGGTGGCTCAGTTGGTTAAGCCTCTGCCTTCGGCTCAGGTCATGATCTCAGGGTCCCAGGATCAAACCCCGCATCAGGCTCTGTGCTCGGCAGGGAGTCTGCTTTCCCTTCTCTCTCTGCCTGCCTCTCTGCCTACTTATGATCTCTCTCTCTGTCAAATAAATAAATAAATAATCTTAAAAAAAAAAAAAAGAAAAGAAAAGAAAAGCTGAAATTGCTACTTCTGGCCAGGCCAGTAACTGCAGAAAACAGCAGAGAGCCCACACCTAGTAAATGTGTGGCATAACCACCAAAAAAAAACACAAAAAAACAAAACAAAACAAAAAAACAGGGTGCCTGGGTGGCTCAGTGGCTTAAGCCTCTGCCTTCAGCTCAGGTGGTGATCCCAGAGTCCTGGGATGGAGCCCCCCATCTGGCTCTCTGCTCAGCAGGGAGCCTGCTTATATTGTAAAGAATATTCTCTACAATCTTGCCAATGCTTGTTATTATTAACAAGCATTTAATCCTAAACTACACCCTTTTAACGAACAAAATAAAACTTTACCTCTATGTTGTGTTTTCTTAATAAGGGCACAGAGAGGCTTGAATGTATCTCTTGAATTACCTCATCCTATTTCTTCCCCTTTTTCTAATAATCTATGTCTTATCACATTCTTTATGGTCTTTATGTATTTCTGATACAAATATTTTTATACAATATATAGAGTGAACTTAGTATTTACTTATTTTCTACTCTGTCCCTTGTTTATAAACTTTCTAAAGGTGACTTTTGTTTTGATTAAACACAGAGCTTAATTAATAAGCACAGACATCAGGGTCAGATTTTATGTGGACAGACCGTGGCTTTGTCACTTACCACCTGTGCAACCATGTACAAACCCCTTAACTTTGAATATCAGTTTTATCCCCTTTAATTTTAGAAATGGGTATAATTTTAATCTAGAAATTGGGTATAATACCAACTGCTCATAGCAGCAATGGCCACAATCACCACACTATGGAAAGAGCCAAGATGCCCTTCAACAGATGCATGGATAAAGAAAATGTGGTCCATATATACCATGGAATATTACTCAGCCATCAGAAAGGGTGAATACCCAACTTTTGTATCAACATGGATGGGTCTGGAGGAGATTATGCTGAGTGAAGTAGGTCAAGCAGAGTAAGTCAATGATTATATGGTTTTACTTCCTTGTGGAGCATAGGAAATAACATGGAGGATATTAGGAAAAGGAAAGGAAAAGTGAATTGAGGGAAATTGGAGGAGGAGATGAACCATGACAGACTGTGGACTCTGAAAAACAAACTGAAGGTTTTGGAGGGGAGGGGAGTGAGGGGTTGGGTGAGCCTGGTGGTGGGTATTAAGGAGGGCATGTATTGCATGGAGCACTGGGTGTTGTGTGTAAACAATGATTCTTGGAACACTGAAAAATAAAATTTTAAATTTTAAATTTTAAAAAATGAGTGTAATAGTATTGGCTACCTCAGGTTTAATGAGGATCACATGATTCATCATTATTACTTTGCTTTTGTTTTGGTTATTCTGAAGACTTTCTATTTGTATTTATATCTTGATTAGGAAGGTCCATCTCATCACAAATTGAAGAAGAAATATGGATTAGTGTTGATTTTTATATACTTTCTATTTTTTTTTTTACCTTATCTATAGGGACCCACATACTATCTACACAACGGAAATTATTAAAACCCAGATATAGCTTTTTTCAAACAAGAATCAACCATATGCGTGCCTGTTGCAACAAACCAGCATCACAGACTGCAGTGTTTGCCTTTCCATCAATAGCACTCAGGTCACTACTATGGGTCCAGCTCCAAGTCTGTGTAGAAGTTTTGAAAACGGAATCTTTAGATACATAATCCACAGAGCATTTCACACACTGAGCGGTGGTCCTTAGAGGTTTGTCAGCCACTTAAACTCCAAACTCCTTTTATTTACTGTGGCACAAAACTGGAGTCTAGGGAGCCAAATGCCGAGTGAAGGAATGGGTGACCACTAGGATATTAAACACACAACAAAGATTTTAAAAAAGAAAAAAGTGAAGGAGCACCTAATCGGTTAAACATCTGACTCTTACTTTTGGCTCAGGTTGTGATCTCAGTGCCCTGAGATCAAGCCTGAGATGGGCTCTGCACTCAATGTGGAGTCTACTCAAGGCTCACTCTCTCTCTCTCTCTCTCTCTCTTTGCTCCTCCCCTCTGTACTCACATTTGCCCTCTCTCAAATAATAATAAATAAATCTTAAAAAAAAAAAGTGGGGGAAGGGAAAAGAATAAAAGTAAAATGACACCAAAAGAAACAACAAATCCTAGTCCCTTTCAACTCAATTGGTTGGACAGGGTTTCTGAATGCCTTTCCTATAGTCTCTATCACAAGCTTCATAGAACACGTTTTGAGGTTTTCCACCCAAGTTACCCTTTTATGGATATGCTAGACATTGTCAATGTTGCCCTTGACCTAAACGGAATTATCCAGACATGGCAGTGGCCAGAACAAAGCAGATGTTTGCCTTGGTCATTACATTAAATTTTTACAACTGCTGGACAGGTTGTATAAACTCTGAGAAGGTACCACAGAGTTCCTATGTTTCTGCCTCATAGTGGGGTTGTGATCATTTTAACTCCATAGCTATAGCCTAAGAAGCAAAATTCAGGTAAGTTCAGGTATTCTTTACATATGGTCTTTAAAATTAATTTTAAATGTATCAACTTTACAATATATCTCTGAGTTTTCATTATAACTTATCAAGTTAATTCTACTCTGAGTAATAATCTTGCATTTTCCATATCCACTGAATGAGTAAAGCATTTTATTTTATTATTTTTTAAAGACTTTATTTATTCATTTAACAGACAGAGATCACAAGTAGGCAGAGAGGCAGGCAGAGAGGAAGAAGCAGGCTCCCTACCGAGCAGAGAGCCTGATGCAGGGCGTGATCCCAGGACTCTGAGATCATGACCTGAGCCGAAGGCAGAGGCTTTAACCCACTGAGCCACTCGGGTACCCCGAGTAAAGCATTTTAATTCTTACGTGTCATTTACTATCTTTAACGTAAGTACCTCCATATTTATTTACTTGCTAGAGACTCTAAAAGATAAGATAATTCAACAGTGACCAAACAGAGAATAAATAGCAATGCTAGTCACTGAACTCAGGTCCATCTGATTCAAAAAAAATTCTTTCTCTTCCAAAACACTGTACAGATTCAGAGTGTGGTAGAATACTCCCTCCTCCTCCTCCCAACATTATTCTTTTTTCAGATCAGTATCTGAGTTATTTATAAACTAGGTAAGCATGGCAGGATCAAGGACAGAGCTCTGTGGCATGCCACCAGAGAACTTTTTTTGTGTGTTGGCAATGACCCATTAGTCAATACCTCAATAAGAGTAATTCCACCAGCCACAAGCTGACCTAATTTTGACAAAGTCCAACCCATACATCATCATCATGTTCATAAGAATACCATGAGAGACTTTGTCAAAAAGCTTGCTGGGACATGAAACATGATGTCTGCCTGCAGCAATTCCAAAACTCTGTTAGTGAATTTGGGTCACCACTATTTAAGAGAATATACTTGGTTTTCACCCTTCCAGACTTGTCAAAGCCCTTATGACATCAGTGTCCACTGGGGCTCTGAAAGACAGCACTGTAAGGGTCTATTTAGCCAGAGCGATTCCATCCAGTTAAACAGTGATTTTGTTGTTTATGCAGTAAAACTTAAACTGACCCTGCCCCCCTTCCCCCACCTCAGGGAACTTACTTAAAGGCAAGTCCGGGAAACCAGTCCCAGGTAACAAAGCCCAAATACAAGGGCAGGTCAGGCCAGGTGGAGACATCAGATCAGTGGAGCACAGATACTGTCTCCCTAGCTACCAAGAAGTGTGGGTCCCGCCTTTTGGGCGCCAATTCTGACCAAGGTAATAGGCTAGTTCAAATAGCTACCGTGGGGTGAATTGTAATTCAATTGGCCACCCGTGTGACCTAGCATGACTGTTCAGCTTTCTCTGTGTGTTACAATCTCATTGGCCACCTGTGTGTGGCCAGGACCAACCACATGGCCTTTGCTCTATAAAAGTTAGTCTGTGAGGCTGGGAGGGGTCACCTCTTTGTGAGAGACGGACCTGACTGGTCGGTTTGATTCTCGCTGCTTGGTGTGAAATAAAGCTTTACTTGACCTTCGCTTTGTATCAGTCTCGTTCCTTTAATCACAGACCCACTACTGGGGGACCTAACAAGCACGTCTCCTATTAGGTCCTTTGCCAGAGAATCTCCCCCTTTCTGAAAGGTACTAGATCTATTATAAGACAAATATCCTGCGGAGTTAAATAACTGGCTTACCCATCGATTTCATTCTGAAATCTCTGACATGATGTGAATCGTAGTTAGTTTGATACTTCCTGTATCATTGATGACCTTAGATAAATATAAACATATGGAAACACACATATATGAGTCTCTCTAACACACATACACACACACACACTCATATTATTAATGAATTCCAGAATTCTGGTGGACACCGGCATCAAATTAATCCTGTTTGTTTCCTTCTGGTTGTCTCACAGGTAGGATGCTTTGGAGTGCCGGCTTTCTGTATAGGAGCTACACATGGAAAGTGGCAAGCATCATTTACAGCCTCAATATGAAGAAATCTCATGTAGACAGCTCATAATAATAACTCCACAGAATCTGCAATCTCTTGAATTGGCCAGGCCACTCAGTAATGCATATCTTGTTTACTTGGTTTCCAAATCCTTCCCGCTACTTCAGCAGAGTAACTTTGAGAAATACTCTTCTGTGCTTCTGACTTTCTACAGCTTTTCTCCAGTGTTTTATGTGTGTGTACGATTTATTATTTCTGCCTTCAAATTCATTTGTTTTTTTCCTTCAGTTTTTCTCAGAGCCTTCCTTTTAGCTACTTGCTTTCCAGAATCAGTGCTGCCCATGAGGTTTTAGTCATGAAACAACAAAGCAGAAATGTCTCTGAGCTCCTTGTGCCTACCTGGGAGCAAGGGGAGGTAGAGAACATCAGTTCACAGCCCTGGAAATAAAGTGTGATGGACATGCCTTCTTCCTCATCTCAGGTCCTCTCAAACCATCTTTTATCCTAATTATTACTATAGTAGCTGCATTCATAAATTGGTACCCTGCCAGCAGCTCATCACAAAAGCATCCTGTATATCTTGTTTCCTTCTCTGGGCTTCTTCAAGTTCACTGCATGGTACACCTACGGGAATTCTCCTGGCAGTCACATATGCCCAGCCTAGAAGAGAGAGGGAGTTACGTACAGGTGACTTTCAACCTATGGGGCAGGAGAACTGTTGGGTGAATGTTCTTCCTTATGTTAAGCAGACAATTCCGAGGTTCATTCTGTACATCAGAAGGTCCCAACAAGGTCAAGTTCCAGCCACTCATAGTGGTAGTAATTGTACATCTTTCTCAAATTACATTTCTCTTCTCTGTTTGACTCTTTGAAGGGTCTTACTTCTACTCCCTGAGGTTGCTTCCCTAGTTAACTACCTGGAGGCACACCCTTCTCTTTAGCTTTGTCATGGGGGAACCCAAGGCTTGATGGCCTTCATGTTTGAATGTGACATTCATTTTTAGGGCTGCTTTTTTTTTTCTTCCAAGTAGGAAATCTTCTTGCCAGAAGAGGATTAAAATTCACCCTCAAATGCCCCAATATCCAGTGACCCTTCTGCTCTCATACAGAAGAGGCAGCTGCCAAATAGTACATAAATACAGATACAGAGGACACTGTGAACTCAAAAGAAAAAGATGAAAATGCAGGATCACAGTCATTATTCAGGAGGGTGGGACATAATTGGGAATAGCAAATCCTTAGATAGAAATACACTGATGAGGGGCACCTGGGTGGCTCAGTGGGTTAAGCCTCTACCTTTGGCTCAAGTCATGATCTCTGGGTTCTGAGATCGAGCCCTGCATTGGGCCCTCTGCTCAGTGGGGAGCTTGCTTCCCACCCTACCCCTCTGCCTGCCTCTCTGCCTACTTGTGATCTCTCTCTCTGTGTCATATAAATATATATATAATTCTTATAAATTTAATTAATTATAATAATAATAGGTAACATTTTTGGAAGAAATAAACTGATGAGCTCTGGGCTATAGTATCTCTTTCATCATTTTTTAAAAAGATTTTATTTATTCACCTGACAGAGATCATAATCAGGGAGAGAGGCAGGCAAAGAGAGAGGGAGAAGCAGGCTCCCCACAGAGCAAAGAGCCCAACGCTGGACTCAATCCCAGGACCCTGAACCGAAGGCAGAAGACCAATCCACTGAGCCACCCAGGCGCCCTCTCCTTCAGCATTTTAATCAATGCATTAAATCCAGAGGCACCTGTGTCAGGGCATTTTGGGTGGGACAAGCCACTACACACATTGTAGCTTGAGGCACAATAATTCCCTTAGCCACACAGGCCAGTGGGATGATGGAGGGACTGCAAATATTTCTTCTCAATTTATTACATATAAATGCAAATGACTGTCCTTTAAAGCTATTTGCAGAAAGTCCTGTGAACCCTCTTGTCCTCTTCTTAAAGTCTAAAATTTGAATCCCCATTTATTAATGATAACCAAGGGTTCATACTATGGGTCTATGCAACGGATCTATCTAAATCAGGGTGTTCTTGGTTCTAAGTAATAGAAACATCCATTTAAGCTAAATTAAGGACCAAGAAAATATTTTATCTCCTGTTAAAAAAAAAAAAAAAAACCTGAGTACAGGGGTTTCCAAGATTAATTGATCCACATACTCATTGATTGTAACAAGGACCCAGGTTCTTTCTGTCAACAAGCTGTCAGCATCTTCCTCCCTCTGCTTCCAAGGAAGCTATCACTGTCCACAGTGTCCTCTTCACACTGCCGATGTTCAGTGATGGCAAGTGTACCTCGGTGTTTTCCTTAGGGGCAGAGGATTCTTTGTTTCAAAACTGATTTCTCATTACCAAGAATTTGATCACATACCCCAGCTAAACCCAGCTGGTGATGGCAATGAAATCGCCATGGCTGACTCAGACTAATAATCCAAGCTGGAATCAATGTCAACGAGTCAACCACAGTGTCCAGAACACGTACCTCACTTGATATGTTAGAATCTAAGGCTCTTACATCCAGAGTAAACAAAGCCAGATAAAGAGCCCCCCTAACCAAATGAAGCTTGTTTTATTGAACACACAGCTACAGAAAATTATTTTTATGTCACAGGAAAACCTGGTTCAGAAAGATTTCCAGCACAATTTCCCAGATCAAAGTCTTTTCTGCAAGACCCAGATCGTTATCTGAACACTGAGCATAATGAGGTCACTATAAACAACACTTCTTTCTGTGTTTATTGGCTTCCGTGTCACAAAGTTACACACGAGCGAAGTTCTTTGAAGTTCAAAAGAGGACAAATCAATACTTAATGTAACGAGCCTGTCTCATACCTTTTAAATTACACCCCAACATAATTTATATATCCCATGGGTTTGATTGACAATTGTAAAATCTCTGTCCAAAAGTCCAATCGTTGGCTTGAGGTCAAGCCCAACGTGAATGAACACTTATCAATGTGCCAGGTGCAACTCATGTTGTGATGAAGTTCTGATATTTTACAGGGGGCTTCTCTCCAGCTTGAATCTTCTGTCATTTTGACAATTGAATCTCATTTGCAAGGCAAAGATAAAAAAGACAAATTTACATCCCGACATCTTCTGACGTCTCTCTGGAGGTGATGAATCCCTGTTTTGGTTAAGGCTCAAAATAATTGAGCAATGGCAAGTAAATGAGAGAACAGTTTTCACAGTAGCTTCCGTCTTAACCGTCTGTCAAAGCATCTTGTCAGGTTACAAAACAATGATTTAAATCCCAAATGCAACTCATCTCGCACCCATGTGAGGCAGTTACACATGCATGCTCAAGATACATGCTTGCGTATAACAGAAATATTCTCCCAGGTTATGGAATATGCCAGGTTTTATCCCTGTGTTGGTAAACAACATGAAAGAAATATCCACACTCAAAAGTCCAAATCACTGTAGCACAGGAAATACAAAATTATTACATTTATACTATTATTAGAAACTAATCTAGAATGATTGCCATTCTAGAAAAGAAACATTGACCTAAAGACCAGTTCCCGAGTTCCAACCCTATTGCAGATCATTCAAGAAGACAGGGCATTTGTCTTCAGAAGTTTCAAATTTTTTTTTCATTTATAATGTGTTAATGATTTATTAGGTGTCTATGCCTATGGAACGATCATTTTTCACTTTAATTCACAGCTGAGTATATCTAGAACTGAAGTTCCACTGATCTCCCCTGATTGGTATGATAAATAATAAATAAAAATTCTGTTTTTAACAAAATTCCCTAGAATATGTATTCTCTGCTTATATTTCTCCCTTAAAACTGGAAGTACTCTCTCTCTCTGTCAGATAGATAAAAATATTTTTTTTAAAAAATGGGGCACCTGGGTGGCTAAGTTGGTTTAGGTAATGGTCCCAGGGTCCTGGGATCAGGCCCCACATCAGTCTCCCTGCTCAGTGAAAAGCCTGCTTCTCCCTCTCCTTCTGCTTGCCTCTCTGCCTACTTGTGCTCTCTATCTCTCTGTCAAATACATAAATAAAATCTTTAAATTAAATTAAATGAATACTAACTGTACAATTGACAAACACTGGTATAAAAAGGACAATTACTCTAAAGGCTGCTGTCATGGCTTCAATCCTTCACTTAAATTTTATTGAGCACTTACTTCTAAATACTGGAATAATAGTAATAAATAAGAAAGAAAGAGTTCATTGGCTCCAGTCGAATCTACGCTCTCGTGGCTGATTTCATTCACATGAGTCCTTTGAATGGAGACCCTGATCCAAGTGTTGGCTCTCACTCAGGGGTGTGGGGGGAGGGGGAGGTAGTGGTGGAGATATTATTCAGTTCTCCTGCCTCCCCCAGGGCTCACTCTGGGCAATCAAAACAGTTCTCCTGCCTCTGGAATTAATACAGAGATAAAGTCTCAACCTAACCTTTGTAAGTGAGGAGGTACAGTTGATCACCACTTTTCAGTTCTTAAAAACCCTCTTTCCCTTTGTTTCCCTCTTTGAAATACACTCAGCTATGCATCCTTAAAACTTGGTTCAGTAAGTTGAGGCATTTTATAAGGCAAAGCTTGAGAAAGTACAGTATCATTACTCCACATTATAGACTTAAATAGGGTATCACCCACTGTCCTTCCTTCATGTAGTCAATGAGGAGAGGGTAAACATCTCTCAGATGCATCAAAGCAACAGAGGCTGGCGGATGATAAGGAAATAGGAATACATCATGTCATCTCTGCTCATGTTCACTGAAAAATTTTTATTTAACTAAGAAACTCAAATCACCTCCTCATTGAAAGAGGACTATAAATGTGGACTATTATCATTTGCAGTATCTAGTAGGGACAGATCCTGTGGCAGTGCAATAAACTTTTGTGATACTTATTCAATGAATATTTACTGAGCATTTACTATGTATACACACCTTCTTAGGTGCTTGGATATGGTGATGAGCAAAACAAACTTCTTGCACTGGAAAAGCTTACATTCATTTAACGACATCCTTTGCAACCTCTTTAAATGGGTGCTATTACTAATCTCATTTCTTAGAGGATAGTGTAATGGGATTTAAAGGTTAATTCATTTGCCTGATGTCATACAACCATTAAGCTCGAAGACAGGCTGTGAATCCAGGTCCCTATGAGTCTAGAGCTTGAATCCCTAATTACTTTAAATATAAAATTCAATGCATAGTACATTCTAGTTGACCAGGAACTTGGAGCAATTGCCATAATCTTAAAGACGATGAAATACAAAGATGAAAAAATAGGGAGTCTATTATGATAAAAAGACTTAGACTCAGCAAACCAGCTACCTCCTTCTTGAATCCCCATTTCAAAAGTTTACAGTCACAGTAACAACAGTAGAGGCAGTATGAAATAAGCAATAAGTGGAGAGGCCTATGGAGTCCGGAAAACTTCCCATCCGCTCTTACTACACGCTGCTTACGACCTGTGTGATGCTGTGCAATGACGTAATGCCTCCGGATTTTGGTTTCCTGTAGAACGGAGTGGACAAGACTACCTATCAAAACAATCTATTGTGCAGCTCAGGGAATGAGGCTGCATGTCCTGAGCTCAGCACAGAGCCTGATTCATAGCGTACACTCCAAAGACACTGGACCTGACTCTTTCCATGTAAGCAACACTTAAGGTAGAAGAACAGCCTGTGTTATGGATACAGATATGGCGTACATTGAGAGGCTAACTCAGGGTTTTTCACAGCTCATATTTTCTCACAAGTTTAGAAGTTTCTCAGGTATATAGGCTTGAGAGAAGAGATAGGAGGTCTTCATCTTAAAGGCACCTAATTAGTTGCCTCATGCTTAATTTATAGGCACATAAAAGCATGGATGTATGTTATGGGCTAGGTACCAAAATTTGGTGAAAATCACCTTAAACTGAAAACACTTTCAATATCAAACTGGTTATGTTTCTTATAAATAATGCACTTATAAATGTTTCTTACAAATATAAATATATGTTTATATTTATAAATATATATAAATATAATATATAAATATAATAAATAATGATATAATAAATATAAATATGATAAATATAAATAAATGTTTCTTATAAATAATACACTGAAGACAATTTCAAGGGATATTTCCCACTTTCAAACTTTAAAAAAAAATCCTGATAGTCCTGTTTTTTAGCTTTAGATTTAAAAGGGTAATTATACGTATGTTTGTGTGTGATTTATATATATGTGTTTCTGTGCATATATCTATATTTTATATATGTGTGTGCATATATATTATATATAAGTGTACACACACATATACACACACACGCACACACACACATATATGAAATCTCCAGATATATATACTAATCTTTGAGTATGGACAATTTAAGTATATACCACTAAGCAAGCCATAAAAGGGGTGCCTGGCTGACTCAGTCAGAAAAGAATGAGTTTGAGCTCCATGTGAGGTGTAGAGATTACTGAAATAAATAAATAAATAAATGAACTTCAAAGGAAAGCCATAAGAAACAAAATTGATATGTTTGACTGTGTAGAAAATCAAAATTGTATATTAAAAAAATGCAGAAGACAAACTTTAAAACATATTGCAAACCAGAAGAAGAATAGTAACACATGTGATACACAAAATTATTTCTGTTCTATATAAACAGGTCCCAAATCACTGAGGAAAAATGACAAATTCTTAGGGAAAAGATGTAAAAAGCTTTTCACATGCAGGAAAAATGGAACCATGAATGGCACTGAAGTACTTGAAAAATGTTCAAATTTACTGCACATCAAAACAAAAAGGCTATTTTTTTTCCCACTGTGAATGGCATATATCAAAAAGCAAATTAACACCCAGGATTGGCAAAGTGCGGGAAAGAGACATTCATTGTTCATAGGACTACATATTTGTGTATCCTCTATGGAAAGAAACTTGACAAAATGTTAAGCAAATATATACCACAGTCCTAAAATACAAGTATCTTTTTACTTAGTATTTCCACTTCTGGATTTTATTTTACAGATATGCAGACTTTATATACAAAGAATTCAATGAAAAATGTTATCATTGTTTATGGAAGACAAAGAGTAAAATCTATGTATAGGGCCATCAAGATTGGATTAGCAAAGCAGATTTTATTACAGCTATGCCATGGTGTAAGAAGTAGATCTATTTATACAGGCTATGATGGAATTATCTCATATGTATATGAGATAATTATAATATATATATAAGACCTTATAAGTTATAAGGTAATACATATATATATAAATCTTAATATATATGTTAGCTTTTATAAATTATAAGATATCTATATATAAATCTTAAAATATATGTATATTTTATATGTTCTGTTTAGAATATTCTGTTTATATGTAAAATATACATATAAATATATGTATATTTTAAGATTTTATTTATTTATTTGAGAGAGAGAGCATGAGAGAGGAAAGGGTCATAGAGAGAATCAGACTTCCCACTGAGTAAGGAGCCCAATGTGGGACTCGATCCCAGGACCCCATATCTCATATGTATATGAGATAATTATAATATATATATTATATTATATATATATATGACCTTATAAGTTATAAGGTAATACATATATATATAATCTTAATATATATGTTAGCTTTTATAAATTATAAGATATCTATATATAAATCTTAAAATATATGTATATTTTAAGATTTTATTTATTTATTTGAGACAGAGAGCATGAGAGAGGAAAGGGTCATAGAGAGAATCAGACTTCCCACTGAGTAAGGAGCCCAATGTGGGACTCGATCCCAGGACCCCAGCATCATGACCTGAGCTGAAGGCAGTCACTTAAACCAACTGAGCCACCCAAGCGCCCTCTCCAAAATATATTAAGAGGAAAAAAGCCCACAAGACTGAGAAACTTCACCATAGTAAATTCCCATTTGGGTAAAAAAGAAGATATACCTGACGACTAGAAAAAGAGAAAAGAGATTTATTTTTCAAGTCTGTGTGGTGTATCCCTTGCTTTTTAAGTTGTTAAAATGTATATAAGTAGGTACTACTCAAAGAAAAAGAGAATTCTAAACAGAACAGAAATGGCTGCAGAAGGAAGAGGAAAACAAAAACATAAGAGATACTGTGGAGTAATTTAAAAGGTATACGGATAATTATTTATGCTGCATTCTGAAGAAAGTTCTAAAAACATGAACATGAGTAAGAAAATAATCATATAATAAGTTAAAAATTACCAGAACCAAAGATCTTAATCTTCACCATAATAAAACCAAATAAATGACAAAAATTGCACCACCTAGAATTTGGCATTTCAGAAAATGTACATTAAAAGAATGGCCTAAAATATGACAGGAAATATGCTTACCTACCAAGAACTAAAATTGGGTTTAGTATTGATAATCTCACCTATGGTTACAGTTTCTAAATATTAAGGATGGAATCCATCAAAGCTCTAGGTGGAAATGTATCTACTGATTAATAATTCTATACCCAGCCAAAATATCATTAAGTCTGGGGGCAAAGTAGTGAAGGACTTTGTCAGACATGAACAGAATCAGCGATATTATTTCCTATGTGTTCTTTCTCTAAAATTTATTCAGTGATATACATCGGAGAAAACAGTGATAATAGGATGACACCCAGTCTCAAAAACAGTGGTAGTAATACTGGAAACAAATTAAAGCCACAAGTAATGGCTATCTAATCACCAAAAAGGAAATCTCCCCCAAGTGGAAAGCAAGTCACAGATTCCCAAGAAGGATTTCTTTAATAAAACTGATGAGACTGAGCAGATACTGTAAGATGTTGAGATATTCTGGTGAGGGGCACCTGGGTGGCTCAGTTGGTTGAGCATCTGCCTTTGGCTCAGGTCATGATCCCAGGGTCCTGGAATCCAGCCCCGCATCAGGCTCTCTGCTCAGCAGGGAGCCTGCTTCCTTTCCTCTCTCTCTGCCTGCCTCTCTGCCTACTTGTGATCTCTGTCTATCAAATAAATAAATAAAAGTCTTAAAAAAAATGTTCTGGTGATAGTAGAGTAACAGTTTCTTCTGTTCTTCTGAACTAAGTAATATTTAACTACTCAGATTACCCCTGTAGAATGTTCTCCCTCTGCAAATGCTACTTCCTCTTCTTAATATTACATGGCTGTGTTTCACCTTTTTAAAGCACTTTTTAAAATTAGTTTATTCAATACTGGCAGCAGAGTATTTATTCAATTTAGTAAGCACTTAGCTGCTTTCATATATAAGATGAGAACAGTCAAAAGGAAGTCTCATTTTTATAAGTGACTTCATGCTGAGCTGACCAAAATGAATAAATAAATAAATAAAATGAAAACCTCATAGTAAAATCTCCAAGAGGTGGTATAAATAGCAATAGAAACAAGGAATTGTGCGTTCAATGGCATGTGTCTTGAAAAACCTCATTAATTCCATAAAACACTGCCCAAGACTTCATTCACTGGGAAGTGCTTGAAGGCTAGGAGTTTGTAGAAACATGGTACAGTATCCTGTGTGAATTCAGTTTGAATTAAGAAAAAAAAAAATCAAAGTTCTCTTTACAGAGACTTAAAATGGTAGAATCACTGGCAGGCCATCACAGTCAGCCCAAATGACACACAGAAGCAGATAAAACCTCACTTTGTCATAAGCTTCATGGCTTTAACTCCAGTGATGTTTAGAGAAAGAAAATGTTCAATATGTGGAACTATCAGATTTTATCACACTGCCATACAGAAGTTCTAGTATAGGGAAAACAGTTTTAGATTCCTTTCTCTGGAGCTGTCATTTAAACCCATCATCCCTCTTTCCTCCCATCACCAGAGACCTACACATTCTATTAAATTCAAGTTTAAGGTCAATTTAAAACAAAATTGATTCCTGACATCATGTAAGAGCTATGGATACATACATTAGCTGGGAATAATCACCGAATATTTTACAAACTAATAGGAAGTCATATAAATTAATAAAAACCTAAGAAGTTCTTGCCCAGAAAACATCCAGGTCATTCTTTAGCTACTGATGAGTATGAGCATGGACTACATTGGAGAGTCAGGGCATTGTGTGAAGACACTAAGCTGTGAGCTGTGTTATCTGTTTAGATGCTCTACAGGGCTGCCTGCACAGATGGGTAAAACAAAATAGTGGGTGCCCCAAATTTAAACTTGATGGGGCATGGTAGGGTTTCTAGGGCTGGCACTTAGCTATCTTTTTCATTATCAAATCCACTGGAGTAAAGTTTTAGAAAAGTAACAAAAGCAAGAGAGTACAAACCAATTAACTACTTCTCCAACTATGATTTGTGTCAAAAATTTTTAAAAAGCCTTTGGTGTAATCATAACAGTGAGTATTTGATGCTCTTACACTCAAGGCTCAGAAAACTCAACCACACTTATGAACCTATGTTCAAACCCCACCTCCTTTCCCATGCCAACCCTCAGTAGGGAGACTCTTGCTTACTGATTTCTCAAGAGAGCCAATTTTGTCTTTTTTAAAAGATTTTATTTATTATTTGGCAGAGAAAGAGAGAGAGAGAGAGCACACAAGTAGGGGGAGAAGCAAGCAGAGGCAGAGGGAGAAGCAGGCTCCCCACTGAACAGGGAGCCCAATGTGGGGCTAAATCCCAGGGCTCCGGGATCATGACCTAAACCAAAGGCAGATGCTTAACTGACCGAGTCACCCAGGGGCCACTGAGACAGCAAACATTTATTGAGATGGGTTAGAGATAGGATTTACTAGGAACAGAGGCAATTGTATTGGGGCAGATATGGTTTCTTTCTCTTCATATGCATCTTCTTCTGTGAGTCTTGAGGGACAAGATAGGGCAGCCCCCTGAACCAAGGAACGATCTGCCAGTGAGAGGCCTGGGCTCCTCCCTGTTTTCCTTCTCTGGCTTCCCATGATTGACAGTTGAGTCAGAAACCTTTTTCTCAACTTGAGGAGACCAGGTATGGGTGGTCTTCTAGACAGAGAGGAAAACACACTTCTTTTACCTCAGATAGTCTAGGCTAGACATCCTTTACCACCCAAGCCTGGAGACCTTGGGAGTATAAAAAGGGTCCTCTGACTAATACGGCTGTAAAACCAAACAAATTTGTGCTATAGATATTCCTACCTGCTGTCCAAGGGACTACACTGGGGTTTTAGGTCAAAATGCTCGCTAGTAATTGTGACAGATCGAGCAGTCTTTTCTCACAGCTTGAAATCTCTGCTTCTATAATTAAGTATTGGAATGGCTTTGGAACTTAGAGCAGAGTGAGTTTTTCTTTTGTTTTTCGTTTTTTTCCAGGCATCACATTCCTCATATGTGAATTTTAAAGAATTAAGCCTAAGATATTTAACTATTTAAATACTGTATCTCTCAGAACACCTGGGTGGTTCTGTTGGTTAAACATTTGCCTTCAGCTCAGGTCATGATCCCAGGGTCCTGGGATGGAACCCTGGAGCCTGCTTCTCCCTTTCCCTCTGCCCTGCTCCCGCTCTCTTGCATGCACGGGTGTGCCTCAATATTTAATTTTCTAGAACCAGGATTACAGTGGTAACAAAACTATTTTCTTATATTTACAATACAAGAAGGTCCATAATATCACACTCAAAATCCAGAAAAATTAATATGCATGTAGGCAAAAAAAGAGCTTTGTGGAATTAATACGAAACATACAAACAATGGACATTTTTAGGATACCAGAGAGTAGAGAATGGACTCTGCTGGGAAAGTACATGTCTGAGAGCTCTTTACCAACATCTATTGAGATGAACACATATATACCCTTTGGTACGAGAGAGCCTCATGAAGAGCCACTGGCTAGACAAAATCAAAGAAGAAATGCAAATTCATCTAAGATGGATAAAAATATTGACTCATTCGTGGGAAAAATCACCTACAAAAATGAACTTTGATGAGTTTAAAGTCTTACAAAAGCTTATCTTGGGGGAAACTGGCTGGCTCAGTGGGTAGAGTGTGTGACTCCTGGTCTCAGGGTTTTGAGTTCAAGTCCCACATTGGGCATGGAGCCTACTTAAAAACAAAATCTAAACAAAAACAAAAACAAAACAAAACAAAAGGAAAAGAAAAAAATGTGTATTTTTCTTTCCAAGAATGAGCTTTAAATCATGTCATTATCATGCACAAAAATCCACAACTGATCTTTCTCATCATACTGTATTTACATAGGAAAAAACTCCTTTTTAGCCAGTTATTTTCTTGAAAAGATCTCTAAATAGTTTCTAAATAGCATCCAAATTCCCTTGGGTATTAATTTCTTCCTAATACAAAGTACACAGTCATGGCTTTGGCTTACTACAAGAGTTACAGCTCGAAGTTAAGTCTTTGAAATCCCCTTCATGATTGGTCCCCTGATAAGCTCCTCCTTATCACAAAATCCTGCTGTCACAAAGAGACCTGCTGATTTCCTACTAAGATAGCAACTCTCCTTCCACAGACCAGCCCCAGAATGTCGAGCTACACAAGAGCGAGCCTTGGTCAGTTTCAGGTAATCCTGACTGTTTTCATTCATGTTTAACAAGGGAGAACAACAGTGTGGTATGCTTTGGAACCTGGAAATGTTGAGTAAAAATCAGCTTCTTTTTTCCTTATCCTCAGCTTTCATACATCACACCCAGTGAGAGTAGCCTTGATGTCTGGAGCTGAACTACCTCTATTCATATTTCATTACTAAAAGGCTCAGGATAAAACTGGGTGAATGTGAATTATGTCTGGGATACATTAATATCTAAAATGCACTAGACTATATCTTTTATTTTCCCATTGGTTATTTCTTTTTCTTGCCTTTTTTTCCCCCCATTCTCTTTTTCTCAGGGCTCCATCCCAGGACCCTGGGATCATGACCTGAGCTAAAGGCAGATGCTTAACCTACTGAGCCACCCAGGTGCTCTTTTTCCTGATTCTATAACTTGACAAAGCTCTTTGTGGTACAGAGGTACTAGTGCACCATGGAAAACATGTATTATGGATAAGAACTGTCATTCTGCCTACAACCCCACTCCCATTTACAGCTATTCACGAGACACCCACCTTCACCTTGTAAATGAGTCTATTTCTCTGTGCTTAAAGACACTGGCAGACACAATGCAAGCTTATAAATCCTGCCCAGCTTCATTGAAGGCCAAGCTTTCTGCTAATATGAAGGATATAAAAAATATTACTACAAAGCACCATAATTTAGTTGAAAATAAAGAAAAAGCAAGGGCACCTGGATGGCTCCGTTAAACATCTACCTTTGGCTCAGGACATGATCCCAGAGTCCTGGGATCAAGCCCTCCATCTGGCTCTTTGCTCATCAGGGAGTCTACTTCTCCCTGATGCCCCACCTCCTGCTCATTCTTTCTCTCTGTCTCACTCTCAAATAAATACGGTCTTAAAAACAAAATAAGGGGAAAAGCAACTTTCAAGGTACTTAAGTTACTGACTTTTGATACCACCTTTCATGACTTTAAAATCATTTTCTTTAAAAAACAGTAAAGAAAAATTTCCTCTTAGCAGAGAGATCAACCATATGATTTCACTTAAATAAGTGAAATCCAAAAAGCAAAATAAATGACATAACCAAATAGAAAAGCAGGAGAAAAAAAAAAAACTTAAATATGGAGAACAAACTGGTGGTGGCTGTCAAAAGAAAGGGGTAGGAGGATGGGTGAAGTAGGTAAAGGCAATCAAGAGGTACAAACTTCCAGTTATAAAATAAGTCAGTCATGGAGACGGAACGTACAGCAAAGGGAACACAGTCAGTAGTATCATAACAGCATTGTATGGGGACAGATGGTGGCCACACCCACGGTGAATGCAGCATAACGTAGAGAAGTTGTAGATTCACTGTGCTGTATGCCTGAAACTATGTAACATTGTGTATCATCTGTACTTCAATAATAAACAAACAAACAAAAAGTCTTCAGGGGAAAACTGGTAAACTCATGTTCACAGGGGGAGGTTTCAGCTGTTGATGAATTAAATTTTTTAAAAAATCATCCAACTACAGCAAAGGAAGGAAGAGGAGGAAGAAGAAGAAAAGGAAGAGGAAGGGGGTAGGAGGAGGAGGAAAAGAAAAAGGGGGGTGGGAGAAGAGATCACGTAGGGCTGAAAAATTAACTGCTAAGGGTTCCCATTTAAAGGTCTATTTTTAATGATGCCATTAAAAATCTAGTTCATATTAATCTTTAAATATACTTGCATCACTGCTTAAAACGCAATTATTTGCATGTTTACACAAAGGCCACAACACCAATGTTCATGCAGTTTTATTCACATTAGCTCAGAGACAGAATCAACCAGAGACAGTATCTCAGCTGGTCAGTGGCTAATGAGAATATGGCATCCCTATGCAGCAGATACTACTTGACCCCCGAAGGAAATGAACTCTGCCCTCATTGAAACGCAGATGAATCAAGCCACTCTGCTCAGGGAACGAAATCAGACACAAAGGAGTTCAAACTCTCATTCCATTCATTCTGCCTTGAGGACAAGGTAAACTAGGATGGCAGAAAAGAAAAAGAGAAGGTCAGAGGCCAGGTTAGGAAAGGGAGTAAACTGTGACAGGGAAGAAACCACCTCTTGGTGGTGACGGTAGCATGTCATGGCTTAATGGGAACCATTACCCAATTCTGAACATTTATCAGAACTCATCAAGCTGTACATTTAAATTGGTCCATTGTGCTGTATTAAACTCTATTTCAATAAAGCAGATATTAAAAATTCAGTAAGAATCTATCAAGGGGATAAAAGACTAAACTAGATAGCGCTGGAAAGGAGGTTAAAAAAATGAGTAACAAACATAAGCACATCAGCTCTCAAGTACAGTCTGGGCCAAAGCCAGGAGAACAAGTGAAAATGTCTGTTCCACCAGATCCTGGCTGTGCAAAAAGGGAAGCATAGTACTCTCTCACATTTAAAGTTTCTGTAAAACTTCAGTGAGTTAAAAGTGTAGTGCAGAACACATGGTACACAGCCAGGACTCCAAAACTAGTCACTATCATCACCAAGGGAAAGTATTTAGCCAATCATTTACAGTGTTAATATGACTTCATCACTAGTCTTCCTAGTATTTTTTTGTTAGTCCCAACCTCTTCCTCTTAGCCACAGATCCTAATTTATCCAAATGACCCTCCTTTCTAAGTTTCTGCCATTCTTTGCTCATTAATTTATTCAATACATGCTTATTGCTTGCTTTTCATGTGCCAGGCACTTTGCTGAGCACCAGAGATAAAGTATTAAGCACATCACATGTGGTCTTCTACCCTCCTGGGAAGGCAGATGTGAAACAAACAAATAACAAAATATTTAAGTTCCAATAATGAAAAGTGCTATCAGTAGGAAGAACATGCACTGTACTAGGTAAGACAGAGGGAGCTAATTTAGACTAGTGCTCTATGGATGTCTTCCCTAAGAAAGGAATACCTGAGGTTGGACCTAAAACATCAAGAGTTGGGAGAAAGCATTCTATGTAGAGAGAATAGCAAAGAGACTGCAACATAAAAAAAGTTAAAAAATAAAAAAAAGCTGATGACCTTGAGGAACTAGATAAAACAAAACTAGATAACAAAACAAAACAATCATGGGTCATGAGAAAAGAAAAAAGCAGAAGGAGATAAGCTGGTGGCAGATGGTGGACAAGCTGGTGGGCTATATTAACATCTCCCTTAAAACAGAGTCCTCCTTCACAAAATAGTAACTAGTGTCTATCAGAATGGTTTTTGTAGCAAACAATATTCCCAATGCTTCACATGAGTTATTCCTCTTAATCCTTACAACAGCTCTGTCCAGGTAGCTATTTACTGTCCTGCCCATTTTATGGCACAGTCAACTGAACTTAAGTAATTTGTTCAAGATGGTAGATAACATCACAACAGTCAAGCTTCAGAACCCACCCACCTAACCACTGGGTTAAGTGGCTTTTTGTTATGTTATACTTCTCAGTTTATGACTAAAGCATGTTGTCACAGAATCTATTTTATGAATTGAGACATTCACCCCATCTGCTGTGGGAAGGATGCATTATATATGAGTAAGAATGAATGCAGGGAGAGCAGTTAAAAAGTAATTGTAGGGCCAAGACCAGCTTCATGGGCACACAAACCACGCAGGTGCACCAGACCCCACACTTAGAATTCTGCTCTTGGTTCAATTCTGTCATGGTGGTCTTGAAAAACTGAATTTATGAGCAAGGGTCCCTGTATTTTCATTTTGTGCTAACCCTCGCAAATGACATAGCCAACCCTCACAGTATTCTATTCTGAGATCCCAATGACTTGGGCTTTTTAATTAATTTACTCACATTTGATGACTAGGGCGATGTGCTGCCCTTACCAATAGCCTTCCTTGGGGGCTGAAGAGAATTGCCATTTATTAAGCATTGAGCTAGGCTAGATCCTGGGGCTTTATCTATATGATTCAATTAATCTGCACAACCACTTTTATACAGCAGATTCTATTATCAGCATTTTGTTAAATGAGAAAACTACGGCTCAGAGAGGTTAAGTAATGTGACATAGCTGGAAGATGACAGAGCTAAGGCTGTAATTTCCAATTCATTCTACTAAACCAAATCTTTTCTCTAAGTTCTTAGTTTGTGTCATCCACCCTATAATTCTACTGCCATGCTCTGCCCACTGGTTGGGACACCTCACTCCTGTCTGCAGCTCTGGGGTCAATCCTTTATCCTGATGAGTTGGTAGAGACTGACCTTCCAGAAAAAATGCAGTGTCATACCCATTCCCTCCAAGGGCCAGAACCGACCATTTCCTAAGCCTCAACCATCTGGAATTTAACACACATCTTTTATTAACATTTCCTGATTAGACTAAGGTAAAGTTCCATGAATAGTCCCCAAAAAGATATAATTTTTTTTTTCAAATCTTGAAACATGTGAGCTCACTGGATCCAAAGGTTGATGCTACAGTGAGGCTGTTGACAACCACACAGCTTTTTTATTTGTTCATGTTATCCTGCTCACTAAAGAAGTCTGCGGATTTTGCAACAACGCTTCATTGAATCATAGAATGTCTAATTTCCAAGGATTAGAGAATTTATCCAGAGCCAGGATGATACTTAATTTCCACTCCAGTTTCCCCGAATATCAGATAAAAATTCATAGAGTTTAGCTGTACTGTCCCAGTGATGAGTACGGCAGGGGCACACACACACACACATACACACACACACACAAGTCAGACTTGATGAGAATTCTGGAAGTTTTACTATGTAATGTAAACATTTCTGCAGAACATGAAAGTAAAATACATCTTATTCATGTTTAAGTTTTGGAATTCAGTCACCTATTCAGAACAATCAAAAAAATCACTACGATCTTTTTCTAAAAGCAAATTTTCGTTACCATAAAGTAACTAATTAATCAGCGTGGTTTTCTGACAATTTTTGGTTAACCATATAAAATTGGAATCAGTGTTATAGCTCTAATTACATGGAAAAATATTCGATATGTGTTTCAATTACTAATGAGAATTTGGTTCTCAAAATCTCCATTTCCATCCTATTACATGCCTCAAAGGAGAAAACACAATTCTATTACACTATTTTGAATACTGGGGAAGAATAAGAGAAAAAAAAAAGTTCTATCTTTTGCTAAGAGTATCTTAAAGATGCATCATTTCCCATTTTTTTTAAAGATTTTTTTATTTATTTGTTTGACAGACAGAGATCACAGGTAGGCAGAGAGAGAGAGAGAGAGAGAGGAGGAAGCAGGTTCCCTGCTGAGCAGAGAGCCTGATGCGGGGCTTGATCCCAGGACCCTGGGACCATGACCTGAGCCGAAGGCAGAGGCTTTAACCCACTGAGCCACCCAGGCGCCCCTCATTTCCCATTTTTTGGATATTTGTTGCTCAGGCCAGATACCCACTTAAATGCACAACTTGTCATCCTTTTCAATGGTGGGAGTCTCACTCTAACACAGTACTGATTTGTTAATTAGGAGCAAAAAGAAGGTGGCTCTAAAGGACATGGTACCTAACAGCATTCAAACTGAGCACTCCCCCTTCTGCACTGCTCAGAATGGAATCTAACTTGGAGCCTGTTGTAGAGATTTTTAGAGCTTTGAGTACCATCACAGTCACAAACGCCACCTGGATAAGCTCCCAGGTAAATGAAGTGGAAATATGGCTTTCTTCACAGGTTATGGTTTACTTTGCAATTAACACAGAGTGGAAACTTTTCTTGTGACTCTTAGTCACTGGGTGCATTTTTCCTTCCAGAGTACTGTAACCATTCCCCGGGTGAATGGAATGAGTCATGAAGATCCCCACATTCATCTTTTCACGCCCAAAGTGATGTTAGGGTAGCTGACTGTTCAATAAAATAGAAAAAAAAAATTTAAACTGAATTTCTTGAAAGGAACAGAAATTGTGATAAGGTCTGGAAACTGTACTTGATAAAACAAAGTTTTTTAGAAAATATCATAGCCGGTAATCCATACCATGTGTTCCATGTTAGATGGAACAACATCTAAGGTTGTTAAATTTAAGTCAATGATTCAAAATCAATAATATTTTAGGTGGATCAGGCACAAAGCTCTAATTAAAATTCTATGTATAGTTTCATGATTTGTCTTTGCCTTTTTCCCCTTTGCTCATTTGTTTTATTTCTCAAATCCCATCTATGTGTGAAAATCTGTCTTTCTCTGACTGACTTATTTTGCTTAGCATCATATGTTCTAGCTCTAACCATGTTGTTACAAATGTCAAGATTTCATTCTTTTTTATGACTGAACAATATTCTATATGTGTATGTGTGTGTGTATAAATACATATATACACTCATACATACCACATCCTCTTTGTCTGTTCATCAATCAATGGACACTTGGTTGCTTCTATAACTTTGTTGTTGTAAATAATGCTGCTATTAATACAGAGGTGTATGTATCCTTTGGACTTATTGTTTTTTAATTCTTTAGCTAAATACCCAGTAGCATGATTGCTGGATGGTAGGTAATTATTTTATTTTTTTTTAACTTTTTGAGGGACCTCCACAGTGTTTTCCATAGACTCTAATTATAAAGGACAAACTGATGGTCACCAGAGGGGAAATGGGTGTGGGATAGTTGAAATAGACAATGAGGATTAAGGTATGCACTTGTGATGAGCACGGGTGATTAATGGAATTGTTGAATCACTACACTGTACACCTGAAACAACCAAATATTAGACTGTAAGTTATCTAACTGGAGTTGACACTTAAAATGTTTTAAAAAATTGAAATAAATAAAATCTATAAGCACAGCTTATAACTAGGGTGACCATATAATTTGCCCTCTAAAGAGAGGTACTTTTAAAAATAAAGGGAGGGTTTAATAATTACACCAAGATATTAGGAATAGAGAGAGGAGTCAAGATGGCGGAGAAGTAGCAGGCTGAGACTACTTCAGCTAGCAAGAGATCTGCTAGATAGCTTATCTAAACATTGCAAACACCTACAAATCCAACGGCAGATCAAAGAGAAGAACAACAGCAATTCTAGAAACAGAAAATCAACCACTTTCTGAAAGGTAGGACTGGCAGAGAAGTGAATCCAAAGCGATGGGAAGATGGACCCCAGGGGGAGGGGCCGGCTCCTGGCAAGCAGCGCAGCAATGGAGCACAAAATCAGGACTTTTAAAAGTCTTCAGGGGTGAAGCCCATGTGGGGTCAGCATGGCCTCAGGTTCTGCAGGGTCACAGAAGGTTCAGGGGTGTCTGAGTGTCACAGAGTTTACAGGTATTAGAACGGGGAAGCCGGCTACAGAGACAGAGCCGAGGAGTGAGCTCCCAGCTCAGGTGGGAGTGACCTTGACCTTGAACCGGTCACAGGCTCGGTGAGCTCAGAGCGTGGCCAGAGGCCAGGGAGACGGGAGTAATTGGGCACAACTGTTTGAGGGCACATTGAGGAGTGTGGCCCCGGGCTCTCAGCTCCTTCGGGCTGGAGACTGGGAGGCCGCCATTTTCATTCCCGTCCTCCAGAACTCTACGGAAAGCGCTCAGGGAACAAAAGCTCCTGAAAGCAAACCTGAGCGGATTAATCAGCCCGGCCCCCTGGTAAGGGCGGTGCAATTCCGCCTGGGGCAAAGACCCTTGAGAATCACTATAACAGGCCCCTCCCCCAGAAGATCAACAAGAAATCCAGCCAGGACCAAGTTCACCTACCAAGGAGTGCACTTTCATTACTAAGGAGAGCAGCGGAATTCCAGAGGAGGAGAAAGCAAAGCACGGAACTCATGGCTGTCTCCCCATGATTCTTTAGTCTTGCAGTTAATTTAACTTTTTTTTCTTTTTCAATTTTTTTACTCTTCTTCTGCTAAATTTATTTTAACTTTTATGCCTTTCTTTTTTAACGTTTTTTAACTAGTTTATCTTATATATATATATATTTTTCTTTCTTTTTTATATTTTTTTTATTCATTTTCTTTTTTAAATTGTTTTATTTCTATGCTTTTTTTTTTTTTTTTCTTTCTGAACCTCTTTTTATCCCCTTTCTCACCCCTCACGATGTGGGATCTCTTCTGATTTGGTTAAAGCATATTTTCCTGGGGTTGTTGCCACCTTTTTAGTATTTTACTTGCTCCTTCATATACTCTTATCTGGACAAAATGACAAGGCGGGAAAATTCACCACAAAAAAAAGAACAAGAGGCAGTACCAAAGGCGAGGGACCTAATCAATACAGACATTGGTAATACATCAGATCTAGAATTCAGAATGATGATTCTCAAGGTTCTAGCCGGCTCGAAAAAGACATGGAAGATATTAGAGAAACCCTCTCGGGAGATATAAAAGCCCTTTCGGGAGAAATAAAAGAACGAAAATCTAACTAAGTTGAAATTTTAAAAAGCTATTAATGAGGTGCAATCAAAAATGGAGGCTCTCACTGCTAGGATGAATGAGGCAGAAGAAAGATTAGCGATATAGAAGACCAAATGACAGAGAATAAAGAAGCTGAGCAAAAGAGGGACAAACATTCCCAGCAGGAATGGCAATCTTTATATCAGATCAATTGGATTGTAAGCCAAAGACTATAATAAGAGATGAGGAAGGACACTATATCATACTCAAAGGGTCTGTCCAACAAGAAGATCTAACAAATTTAAATATCTATGTCCCCAATGTGGGAGCAGCCAACTATATAAACCAATTAATAACAAAATCAAAGAAACACATCAATAATAATACAATAATAATAGGGGATTTTAACACTCCCCTCACTGAAATGGACAGATCATCCAAGCAAAAGATCAACAAGGAAATAAAGGCCTTAAACGACACACTGGACCAGATGGACATCACAGATATATATTCAGAACATTTCATCCCAAAGCAACAGAATACATATTCTTCTCTAGTGCACAAGGAACATTCTCCAGAATAGATCACATCCTGTGTCCTAAATCAGGTCTCAACCGGTATCAAAAGATTGGGATCATTCCCTGCATATTTTCAGATCACAATGCTCTGAAGCTAGAACGCAATCACAAGAGGAAATTTGGAAAGAACCCAAATACATGGAGACTAAACAGCATCCTTCTAAAGAATGAATGGGTCAACCAGGAAATTAAAGAAGAACTGAAAAAATTAATGGAAACAAATGATATTAAAAACACAACGGTTCAAAATCTGTGGGACACAACAAAGGAAGTCCTAAGAGGAAAATATATAGCGGTACAAGCCTTTCTCAAGAAACAAGAAAGGTCTCAGGTACACAACCTAACCCCACACTTAAAGGAGCTGGAGAAAGAACAAGAAAGAAACCCTGAACCCAGCAGGAGAAGAGAAATCATAAAGATCAGAGCAGAAATCAATGAAATAGAAACCAAAAAAACAGTTGAACAAATCAACAAAACTAGGAGCTGGTTCTTTGAACGAATTAATAAGATTGATAAACCCCTGACCAGACTTATCAAAAAGAAAAGAGAAAGGACCCAAATAAATAAAATCATGAATGAAAGAGGAGAGATCACAACTAACACCAAAGAAATACAGACCATTATAAGAACTTACTATGAGCAACTCTACGCCAAAAATTTGACAATCTGGAAGAAATGGATGCATTCCTAGAGACATATAAACTACCACAACTGAACCAGGAAGAACTAGAAAGCCCGAACAGGCCCATAACCAGTAAGGAGATTGAAACAGTCATCAAAAATCTCCAAACAAACAAAAGCCCAGGGCCAGACCGCTTCCCAGGGGAGTTCTACAAATATTTAAAGAACTAATTCCTATTCTCCTGAAACTGTTCCAAAAAATAGAAATCGAAGGAAACTTCCAAACTCATTCTATGAGGCCAGCATCACCTTGATCCCAAAACCAGACAAGGATCCCATCAAAAAAGAGAACTACAGACCGATATCCTTGACGAACACAGATGCGAAAATTCTCACCAAAATACTAGCCAATAGGATTCAACAGTACATTGAAAGGATTATTCACCACAACCAAGTGGGAGTTATTCCAGGGCTGCAAGGTTGGTTCAACATCCACAAATCAATCAATGTGATACAACACATCAATAAAAGAAAGAACAAGAACCATATGATCCTCTCAATAGATGCTGAAAAAGCATTTGACAAAGTACAGCATCCGTTCCTGATCAAAACTCTTAAAAATGTAGGGATAGAGGTCTCATACCTCAATATTATCAAAGCCATCTATGAAAAACCCACCGCAAATATTGTTCTCAATGGAGAAAAACTGAAAGCTTTTCCACTAAGGTCAGGAACACGACAGGGGTGTCCATTATCACCACTGCTATTCAACATAGTACTAGAAGTCCTAGCCTCAGCAATCAGACAACAAAAGGAAATTAAAGGCATCCAAATCGGCAAAGAAGAAGTCAAACTATCACTCTTCGTAGATGATATGATACTTTATGTGGAAAACCCAAAAGATTCCACTCCAAAACTCCAAGAACGTGTACAGGAATTCAGTAAAGTGTCAGCATATAAAATCAATGCACAGAAATCAGTTGCATTTCTCTACACCAACAGCAAGACAGAAGAAAGAGAAATTAAGGAGTCAATCCCATTTACAATTGCACCCAAAACCATAAGATACCTAGGAATAAACCTAACCAAAGAGGCAAAGAATCTATACTCAGAAAACTATAAAGTACTCATGAAAGAAATTGAGGAAGACACAAAAAATGGAAAAGTGTTCCATGCTCCTGGATTGGAAGAACAAATATTGTGAAAATGTCTATGCTACCTAAAGCAATCTACACATTTAATGCAATTCTTATCAAAGTACCATCCATCTTTTTCAAAGAAATGGAACAAATAATCTTAAAATTTATATGGAACCAAAAAAGACCTCGAATAGCCAAAGAAATATTGAAAAAAGGAAGCCAAAGTTGGTGGCATCACTATTCCGGACTTCAAGCTCTAATACAAAGCTGTCATCATCAAGACACATTGGTACTGGCACAAAAACAGACACATAGGTCAATGGAACAGAATAGAGAGCCCATAAATAGACCCTCAACTCTATGGTCAACTAATCTTCGACAAAGCAGGAAAGAATGTCCAGTGGAAAAAAGACAGCCTCTTCAATAAATGGTGTTGGGAAAATTGGGACAGCCACATGCAGAAAAATGAAATTGGACCATTTCCTTACACCACATACAAAAATAGACTGAAAATGGATGAAGGACCTCAATGTGAGAAAGGAATCCATCAAAATCCTTGAGAAGAACACAGGCAGCAACCCCTTCGACCTCAGCCGCAGCAACATCTTCCTAGGAACAACGCAAAAGGCAAGGGAAGCAAGGGCAAAAATGAACTATTGGAATTTCATCAAAATTAAAAGCTTTTGCACAGCAAAGGAAACAGTTAACAAAACCAAAAGACAACTGACAGAATGGGAGAAGATATTTGCAAACGACATATCAGATAAAGGACTAGTGTCCAAAATCTATAAAGAACTTAGCAAAGTCAACACCCAAAGAACAAATAATCCAATCAAGAAATAGGCAGAGGACATGAACAGACATTTCTGCAAAGAAGACATCCAGATGGTCAACAGATACATGAAAAAGTGCTCCATATCACTCGGCATCAGGGAAATACAAATCAAAACCACAATGAGATACCACCTCACACCAGTCAGAATGGCTAAAATTAATAAGTCAGGAAAAGACAGATGCTGGAGAGGATGTGGAGAAAGGTGAACCCTCCTACACTGTTGGTGGGAATGCAAGCTCGTGCAACCACTTTGGAAAACAGCATGGAGGTTCCTCAAAATGTTGAAAATAGAACTACCCTATGACCCAGCAATTGCACTCCTGGGTATTTACCCTAAAGATACAAACGTAGTGATCCGAAGGGGCATGTGCACCCGAATGTTTATAGCAGCAATGTCCACAATAGCCAAAGTATGGAAAGAACCTAGATGTCCATCAACAGATGAATGGATAAAGATGAAGTGGTATATAGACACAATGGAATACTATGCAGCCATCAAAAGAAATGAAATCTTGCCTTTTGCGATGATGTGGATGGAACTAGAGGGTATCATGCTTAGCGAAATAATTCAAGCAGAGAAAGACAACTATCGTATGATCTCTCCGATATGAGGAAGTGGAGATGCAACATAGGGGGTTAAAGGGGTAGGAGAAGAATCAATGAAACAAGATGGGATTGGGAGGGAGACAAACCATAAATGACTCTTAATCTCACAAAACAAACTGAGGGTTGCTGGGGAGAGGGGCGCTGGGAGAAGGGGGTGGGTTTATGGACATTGTGGAGGGTATGTGCTATGGTGAGTGCTGTGAAGTGTGTAAACATGGTGATTTACAAACCTGTACCCTGGGGGTTAAAAATATATTACATGTTTATAAAAAATAAATAATTTAAAAAAACAAGAATTATATATATATATATATATATATAAATATATATGTGCTCATAGAAAAAAGGAAAGGTGTATTAAAAAGATGTTAACAGCTTTTCTCTAGATGACAGGGTTTGGGGTAATATTCTTTCTTTATAGTTTTCTATATATTATATATATAATAAAGCTAATAAAAATAACTTGTTGAAAGGAAAAAAAGTATATTAGGAATAAAGCAGGATCATCATGGACACAACAGGATTGTACAATTGAATTATAGATCACTTTTTCCCTCAGTGCATACCCAATGTAAGGCAGATGACTCCAGAACAAATAAATACAGTGGACATGCAAACAGGATGCTGGAAAACTTAACTCAAGGAATATAAAACTACATATAAGCAACACAGACATTTCACAGTTAGAAGCAAAACTGTGAGCCACAGTTCTAGCTGGGGGGAAAAAAGTACTATTAAGCATGTAATCTTTAGCTAAAAGGAACAAAATTCAGAAAAATGGGGGGATAGAAAAGGATCGAGAAACCATGACATAGGAGAAACATTTGAAAGGACTGAGGAAATGTAGCCAGGAAAGAGAGAATTTAGCAGTGGGTCATGAAAACTATTTGTAAATTCTTTGTGGACTGTCAGAAACAAGAGGGTTATCCTTATTCCCTGTGCTTCCAGAGGTCAAAGCTAGGATTAAGGTTTTAAAGAAAGTGGGAAATAGATCTTTAGCTTAATAAAAAAAAAGATCCGGGGCGCCTGGGTGGCTCAGTGGGTTAAAGCCTCTGCCTTCAGCTCAGGTCATGATCCCAGGGTCCTGGGATCGAGCCCCGCATCAGGCTCTCTGCTCAGCGGGGAGCCTGTTTCCCCTTCTCTCTCTCTCTGCCTGCCTCTCTGCCTACTTGTGATCTCTGTCTGTCGAATAAATAAATAAAATCTTAAAAAAAAAATAAAATAAATAAATAAAATAAAAATTTTAAAAAGATCCTTTTTGGACAAGGGAGAGTGACCAATGACGGAAAAACTATCACATAGGTTAGTGAATTCCCCAAAACTATTAGTACACAAGAAGAACATGGACAATCATTTATCATTTCCCTAGAACATGCAATATACACCAGGCTACTGGGATAGCTAACAAGCAAAATCCTATCTAAAAATCATAACAATCTTACATGGTGGTCACTATTATAATCCTCTCTGCTTCATAAAAGAGAAAACCAAAACTTGTCCAAAGACATAAACCTAGTACATATGATACAGGGTTTTATTAAATTGATTTCTAAATGTTTTTCTGTCATCAATGTAATTTTCAAACCCTCCCTTAAGTTGTCTTAAACAAAAGCCAATTATTTCTACTTGAAATAAGGACAAATCCAAAGAGAGCATGACAACAGGCATGGTGCTTAAGTTTTCTCTTATTATCTTGACTCTAACCTTCTCTCTGTGCTGACTTCATCTGCACGATGGTTCCAAGATACTGCAGTAATTCCAGTCATGATATCCAGAAATAACAGCACAGAAAAGCAGAGAATAGATCTGGTGTGTCTCCTTCTGAAGCGTGAAAAGTTTTTTCTTCAGAAGGCTGTAGCACATTTCTCCTCATACCTCATTGGCCAGAACTCTCAAATGACTGTCTCGAACCAATCACTGGCAATGGGAATGAAACCATCATTACTGATTTCCATCAATTTGGACTTATCTTTGCCTCAAATAGGGAAAACATGCACACAAGAAAACCTTTCTGTTAATAAGTAGGAAAGAGTCCCAGGGGTATTAGTAGACCCTATAGTCTTTCTACTCAAATTGTGCTTCAGAGATGATCCAGTATCTACGGCACCTGGGAACTTGGCTAGATACCTAGAATTCCAGGCTCCACCTCAGCCCCACCCAATAAAAAATCTGTGCATAGACGTGTGATGTCTAAAGATTGAAAAGGCCCTCCCTGTACTGTCTGTCATAGGCAGCCCTACCGTGTAATCTTATCAAAACATCATATGAGGTAGTAAAATCACAATGACAGAACCAAGGTTGAACTTGAGTTCTGGGCATGTATTGTGAAGTAAAAACTATCCAGCCCAGAACTCAGGCCAGTCATATGGCTCCGGAGTGTGTGTTCTTTCCGTGTGGCTGCACGATGGCCGCCATCATGTCAGTTACCAAGGGTCTTCGTAAAGGATGTGTATATGGGTGTGCATATATACACACACACACACGTATTTTATGCTTCTGTTGCTGCACAAAACCAGAGTGCTCTTTTTAAAAAGTCATGCAATTACAAATATGTTTGGCAAACCCACAGCATTCATCATCTGGAGATTGATCTGCCTTACAGATAATAGAGCTTTGAGGGGAAGGTGGGAAAAAGTGGTGATTTGCGAATTTGTGTTTGAGGTTGCCTCATTGGAATATTATCATAATTTTGAGACAGATAATATGCCAAAGACAACATGGCTCTGTGGAGCCTTTATGGGATGACACAGTAATTAATTGGTTGCATCATGGCCAAAGGTTATTATCTGAGCAGCTGCCTCTTTACAAAGCCTGCATGATCTGTAGCCAAACGGGTTATCATGAAAAGGAAAAAAAGTTTTTTGTTTTTTACTTGTGATAGTATTAGCCCTGATCAACTAGAAATTAAGTTTATGCCCTGCATGCCTTTCCTGTGCAGGCCTTCTGCAATCTTTGCCTAGCAATGGGAGAAGCAGCTCAACCAGGTAGTCGAAACGTGACTACAGAAGGCTATCATCTACTTGGGGTTCACCTCTCATCCTGAAGAGTGGATCTACATATCCTTCCTTTTGGAGATATAGAGCACTATAAAAGCCTATGATTTAATAAATACATTGTATCCTCAAAGGTGCACATCCCCCTCACTTCAAAATCTTTCCTCCAGTATTTCAGGATTGCATTTCAGTTCAGCATTCTGTGTGGCTGCATGATTCTTCCATGTTCATGGCTCACTTTTGGACTCCTTGTTAAGTCAGTGTCCAGCAGGTCCTCTAGTTGGAAGCTACAGCGTAGTATTCCATGCCTGTATGGATTAGGCATTACAAGTTATCAGACAGTGAACATGGCTGAGGCTATGCTGGCCATATGTAAAATAGGTATTTTTCTCTCTAAGGATGAATTTCTGGCCCTTCCAGGATGGAAAGGGCTCAATGTGCTCAATTCTACCCAGTGTCCAGTTGGTCTCCTCAAGAACAGTGCCATACCGGAGGCTTCATGTTTTTCTATTTGTTTTGAATTTTTGTATTATTGATTAAATGAAACTCCAAGAAAATAGTAACAGGAACAACCTTTGTAAGGAAGAGAAAATGCCATGAGGTCTTTATATAGCCTCTCTCGGTGCCACTAGTGCCAAGTGACTCATGTTCTCATCATTCCAGTTCTTGGGTCACCAATCACAATTGCCAGCTGATGTCAGCTGATTGATTTGTTCAATGCACCTACCATCGTGGGTGATTTCTTGCGATCAATATGCAGTGATACAAAATTCCTCACAGTCGGTGCACCTCTCTATATACCCAACCACACTCTATACAAGCTTATCACTAATACTCCAGTTCTTCATCTTCTAGGACAGAAAGCAAAGTGGCCACTGCCAAGAATAAGAGCTATTCTCACCCTGAGCCACTTCTCCATTTAGACAAAGTGTATAAACTGGTATGTTGATCATGGCACTACCACGGGGCATATTTTTGGTCCCACTCCCACTGTCTTTCAAGATCACTCCTACCTGTGGCTCTAATGCAAATCACATCCATTTTGGGCTTATACCCAGGAGCTCAGCAGACCCACCTAATAAAGCACTTTCAGACTTTTCCCTTTTTGGGTTGATCGTACAGGTGAAAGCAAGGTGAGGAGCACCATTGGTAGGTGGCATGCAGGTCTGCTCGGGACCTCTGATCTTGCTGGGGCTGAGTCCTCGAGGTACAATTTCTGTCTTACAATTGACTGATTAATAGTAGACTCATCCCAAATTATACTGTAGCGAGCCCACCATAATCTGGATCAAACAAACTTAGAGATGCATAGTCACTGTGTACCCATCATTATGCATCCCACCTCCACCAGAACCCAGGAAAGCCAAGAGCTGTTCTTGAATGTGCATGTAATTATTTGCTTTGAATGGCCTGGTCTTATTCCAGTATTCTGGGGTCTGCCTTTTAAGTGCCCCACAGGGGCTTGCCACTGAGGCCCCAAATGTAACTTTTCCTACAAATCACACTTTCAAACCATAGTGCCTGGTGGATCACACAGGCTATGTGGCAGGACTGCTTACACCACAGCCTGTAAATACTATAGGTTCCGCTCCTGATCCAGATCCCACCCACTGCTGACGGCCTTCTCCGTCACCTGCTATATGGGTCTCTAGAATCCCATTCTATATGGGATATAGATATATATGGGATATAGAATGGGATTCTAGATTCTAGAGAATCCCATGAATCTCATGGGATGTCAGGCATTCTAAGGTTATTGTTGTACGGGATTCAAGATGCAGCAGTGTGTCCTTTACTTTGGAAAGCATGTCTAATTTATACTCTTGAACACTGAACTCCTGTTAATTTTACTAAAGTGTCCATTCCTTCCATCTCTGTAAAATTTATGTTTCAGCCTTTGGAGGGCATGGGTCTTAACAATGGTTCCAGCTTTCTAGTCATGTCTTGCTCAGTCTGTCCCATCAGAAGGATGTCACCAATGTAATAACAGATCTGCATCATTTTTGGTGGGATATACACACATTCCAGATACACTCAGACCATCCTGTCACAGTGAGCAGGAGGACTCAAGAGAGCTCTGAAGTAACATTGTCAGTGAGGGCTGGTATTTGTTTCATATGAATACAAACTACTACTGATCCTCTTCTAACTGGAAAAGATTTAATTTAGCAGGTGCTAAATCTATGGTTACAGAGCATGTGTCCAAGTCATTTTTAATCCACTCAACAAATAAGACCACTGAAAACTATAAGACACTGATGAAGGAAACTGAAGATGCCACAAGTAAACGGAAAGATATGCCACGTTCAGCGTTTGCAAGAACACTGTTAAAATGTCCATACTACCCAAAGCCATCTACAGAGTCAATGTACTCCCTATCGAAATACCAACAGTATTTTTCACAGAAGTAGAATAAATAATCCTAAAATTTACGTGGAATAGCCAAAGCAATCTTCAGAAAGAAGAACAAAGCAGAAGGTATCACAGTCTAGATTTCAAACTATACTACAAAGCTATAGTAATCAGAACAGCATGGCACTGGCACAAAAACAGACACATAACCAGAAAGCCTAGAAATAAACCCATGCCTATGTGTTATTTTAATCAATGACAAGGAGGCAAAGATATACAATGGGGAAAACACAGACTCTTCAAGAATGGTGTCAGGAAAACTGGACACCTCCACACCAAAAAAATGAAACTGGGCCACTTTTTAAAATCATGTGTAGAAATCCACTCAAAGTGATTAAAGCCCTAAATGTAAGACCTGAACCTATACAACCCCTAAGAGAAAACATAGGCGATAATGTCTTAGACATTGGTTTTAGCAGTATTCTAGCTCTGTCTTTTGAGGGTAATCTAGGTGTCCACCCATAGATGAATGGATTAAGAAGATATGGTATACATATTCAATGAAATATTACTCAGCCATAACAAAGAATGAAATCTTGTGACAACATGGGTTGTGTTGCAGTCCCTCGACAATATTGTGCTAAGTGAAGTCAGACGCAGAAAGACATATACCATATGATTTCACTTATATCTAGAATCTAAAAAATAAAACACACAAAGAAACAAGCAAATACAGACTCATAAATACAGAGAACACACCAATGGTTGCCAGAGGAGAAAGATGTGGGGGATGAGAGAAATTAAGTGGATTAAGAGGTACAAACCTCCAGTTATAAAATAAATAAGCCACAGTGATGAAAAGTACAGCAGAGGGAACACAGTAAATAATACATCATAACTTTATATGATGACAGATGGTAACTACCCTAATCATGGTAAGCATTTCATCACGTATATAATTCTTGAATCATTATGTCATACATAATGAAACAAATATATTATTTATATCAACTATATTTCAAATTAAAAAAAAAAGAACAGTTTTGTTCCAACAGTTGTTTCAACAGTTGTTTCAAGGTCTACTACTCAAGGAACTCTGTGGTCATCTACAATCATTCTCCAGAACATGCCAGATTCCAAAGCTGACTGCCTAATTAAACAGAGAAGTGATACAGACCACTGCCCTACAGTGTTTAGGTCTTTAGTCCTGGCATTAATCTCTGCTATCTCCTCTTGGATTTCATACTGTTTTCTATTTACTGTATCATCCAGGGAACAGAGTTTGAGAGATTTCCATTTGGCCATCCTCATAATAGCTGTTCTTCCACAGACAATTGTGGATCCAACTGCCAAATACATCAACTTTAATTATGCACTTAGGGATTACAGAAATGACCCCTGTTTGCATCTGTAGACCCAGGGTGCTCACAGTGAACCAGATCTCCATGTATTCTCCAGCCTCTCTAGGCCTCTGCTCCAACAAGAGAGCTGTGATGAGGGTTGGGTCTTTAGGTATCAATACCTACTCAAAATCTGTGTTCTATAGCCCCATAAATATCTGCGTTTAGGTCCTCATCCCCTAAAGTATATTCTTCTGTATAAATGGTTGTGGCTCTTTTGGAGGAAAAATTGGGGGACAGCATTAGAGAATACACATGCCATAATGTTGGCAAAGATGTTCCTCCCTAATGAGTTCTCGGGGTAAAACATGTTTCAGATTTCTTAACTTTAGCAGTGGATTATGACTTTTGATGGAGCTGACCACTCTCCATCTTCTTGGTCCTACCTTTATACCAACTTTCAAAATTATATTTGTTAAGCAGAACCTCAATTACTACGCTCTTTGAGATCACAATTATCTTTTAACCATTTCACAACTCCTGACCGGTCAAGTTCCCTCAACTGCCCCTCATATTCTTATGGTGTTATACTCCTTGTGGACTCATGGCTTCAAGAAGTTAAGCACTATTCAAGACCACATTAATATGTGAACAATAAGAGATGGAGTTCCATGACCATGTCTTTTACCGTCAACCTTGGCAGACAATGGCAGTACCCTTCCCACAACACATTACTAGCAGCTGTGGTGTATCCTGTGTTCTCTGGGCCCCCTTATAGAAGGAACATCATGGGCAGATGGATCCTCTGGCCTTACACAGTATGCCCATTCCAGCACACACAGTTTTCTCTCTCTTTTCATTCCTTCTTTTTCTATAGCAACTTACGTATTTCCACTTCATGGACAGTGAGCCACTGTTTCTTCCAGGCTTCTAAGACCTGAGCCACTGTGAAGCGTGCCCCTTCCCCTGGGATCCCTGCTGAGATATTACACACCAAGTTCCAGGAGGGTAGCCCCAGTTAAAAGTTCTTGTTCATCTGAAATGATATTCCTGCAACCTGATCAAGCATGTTCAAAATCTAACCCCAGTAGTACTCTCCCACCTCTAACAGGTATGGACCAACTACTCCTTGCATTTTTTTTTAAGGTAGATAAAGATTCCTTCCTCCCTTTTAAAGCTCAGCAGCTCCCCAGCCAGGTTAGGTTAAGATTTAAGCCCAATTATCAGGCTCAGAATCAGGAAAGAAGGTGCAGACAGACCCGGGGTTGGGGGGAACGGGGTGTTTATTGCTTATGGAGACAGACTTATACAAATTAGATTTTTCAAATGTGTCACATTTGAATTCCTCAGCATTCCCCTCCACTATGACATGTCCCCAGATCCTTACCCACTGAGCTAGGCCATCTACCCATGCTCATCGAACAAGCAGGCCAACACCTTCTTCACCTACTGGGTGGTATGAGTCAGTCCTGTACCCCCATCTGATTACCTGTTTTCTCAAACCACCTGGTATCACTCACATTAAACCATGTGAAAGAAAACAGCCAGGGAGATGGAGAAAGCCATCAGATCAGAATGTGTGACTAGGTCAAAGAGAGGAGAGGGAGATTTGGGTGAGAGAAGCCTCGGCTGGTCTAAGCAAAATTTGGTAACTATTCAGGAGTCCTCTGACCAAAGTCAGCTGCCAACGGGCCCCCTAGTAACTCATGAATGGGCCCGTCGTCACAGCCCTGCCACACTCATTCCCTGCCTCGGAGCATCCTAGTGGGAACCATGCCCTTGACCAGAATGTGGAGGTGGGTTTCATGGTTTAGCACCTGGGTTCAGGCCAGTTTCATGGGCATGCAGACAGACGGTGCTGTCACACAGGGCACTGCATTTGTTTAAGTGCCTGGCTACAGTACCAAAATTTCTAAACGGTTTCTAAATGTAATTTTGAACTTGTGTTTTGTACAGACAATAGAGCATGCTCACTAAGAAAGGAACATGCATGTCAATCACTCCTTGTTGCGCTATCCCCATAGAGGGTTCGTGAATCCCCCACAAGCACAGGATTCTGGCAGAGCCAGGACGCACAGACATTCAAGCCCAACTCAGGACCAGTCTAAGGTGAGTTTATTTTGTCTACAACACAATCAGCAGGGTTCCTGACAGAGGCCAAGGGGTCATAAACCAGAACTCACTTCAAGTAAGAGAGAAAGCCATGCACTCCAAGAAATGTGAATGATCAGAGAATCACATCGTAATTTGTATGGCTATTCTGGATTACATAATCCCTTGTGCTGAAAAGACCTAAAGAGGAAAGAAAAGACCCACAGTTTCCTTTCCTTTAAGGCTTTCCTTACCCCTCAGTAAGCTAAAGGTAGAGAATGTTGGGTGAAATGTGTGTGTATCAAGAAGTGAAATAAAAACATTTGAGTTACTTTGTCAAGTTTTCCTTTTTCTGGTAAGACAAAATACATATGCATGCACAATCTACAAGACAGGATTGTGTCATTCAGGGATTCTACACATAAGTTAAATGTTCATATACTTGCATTTAAAACTGGCATTACACAACATCAAGAAGAATGGTAAAATGCAAGCTGGTAATTTAAAATTTTAAATATTTCTTTACTTAGGACAACAATAAATACAAAAATTTTTAAAAATACCACCATGAAAAGTCGAGAGTGACTCCAAAAGAAAAAAAAATGTATTTTAGTATCTTTCTTGATACCTTTTTCTTGCCTTTGGCACAACAGGTCTCCTATTTTTATTCTGAAACAGGACTAGCAGATAAGACAGCCAACCCCATCTGGGATCCTTGGTCCGTTATGCTTCCTGGAGGTGAAGATCTGCAGATTCCATTAGAGTAGCTGCCACATGCTTTTGGATATGCAGAAAACCCAGAATGCAATCCTAAGACATCTGAATCAGAACTTTTTTTTTTTTTTTAAGCTCACCAACCCTCATGTCCTCTTAGTAGAGATACCCCCTTCTCTCTCTGTCTCTCTCTCTATCCCCCTTTCTCTCTTTCTGTCAAAGCATGTATAAAACTCCTGGGGGATACTCTTCACTAATATTCTACATCCTGAACCAATGTAAGCGACAGATGGTGATGATTACATGTGTCAATCACACTTGGCAAGGGTGTCCTCTCTATCCCTGCATCGGAGTGTGGCTCACCTGTTCAAAGATTTGTTATTTGTTTCTCCTTACAGTAGATGGTAAAACTTTGTGCTCTATAGTCAGACTAGTTAGGAGGCGATTTTGTTGTACTGATGCATTACTTAAGCTCTAACAGGTTCATTTTCTTCATCTGTAAAATGGGACTAACACAAAGCAATTTGATAGGGGAAAGAGACACTTATCATGGTGGTGTGTGCATGCATCTGTCAATCAGTGTTACTTATTATTATCATTCCACTCTAAGGCAATCTGAAATTCTTCAGAAACCAAGATCTATTTCCCCAGTCATAGATTTATGAAAATTCATCTATTGGGACAACTAAGCTGATGATGCATTTGATTTCTGAGACCATTATCTGCCCAACACAGACTTTGCTCAATATATTTTTAAAAAATCATTTATTCCCTCTAAGTAAATGCATCAGAGCAATTTTCTCTTTCTCGTTTAACAAACATTATATTGCAAAGGACTCCAGCTGTCTATCTTTGACATCTGGAATCTGAACAGACTAAAACAAAACAAAGCTCATGTTGTTTCACTCTTCTGGTCTTTGTCATGATCCTGATTTTTAAACAAATTATCCAGTGGTCTTCTGGAAATGCACCCATCCCTCCTTCCATGTGCTGAGGTCACTGCCATCTAAGATCTTTAAAATAAGGTAAAAGTTTCACAGGCTGGTACCTTCAATGGTTCTTCCTCAGCTGTATGTTATTTCTTTTTTTTTTTTTTTAAGATTTTATTTATTTATTTGACAGAGAGAAATCACAAGTAGATGGAGAGGCAGGCAGAGAAAGAGAGAGAGAGAGGGAAGCAGGCTCCCTGCTGAGCAGAGAACCCGATGCGGGACTCGATCCCATGACCCTGAGATCATGACCTGAGCCGAAGGCAGTGGCTTAACCCACTGAGCCACCCAGGCACCCCAGCTGTATGTTATTTCTAACTATAAATTGCATTGAGCTGGAATTCTGGCAAAGAACAAAAACAAAACTGTGGTCTTGAGCTACTTAGTCAAGGCCCAAGGACATTGCTTAAAGTTCTAGCCTGGTAAATGGTAAATGAAGTATAAATATAATTTTAATGAATGAATGGATCAATAAATTTAAAAAGAAAAGAAAGAAAAGTCTCCTAGAAGAAAACACAGGAAGTGACTGCTTTGATGTTGGCCAAAGAAACATGTTTCTAGATCTGTCTCCTGAGGCAAGGGGGTAAAAACCAAAATCACAGTATTGGGACTTGACCAAAATAAAAAGCTTTTGCACGGAGAAGGAAATCATCAACAAACAAAAAGACAACCTACTTAATGGGATGAGATACTTGCAAATGCTAGAGCCTAGAAGAGGTTAATATCCAAAATATACAAAGAATTTCTACAACTCAATATCAAAAACAAATAATCCAATTAAAAAATGGCAGAGGACCTGAATTGACATTTTTACAAAGAAAACATACAGATGGTCAAGAGACACATGAAAAGATGCTCAAGATCACTAAACACCAGGGAAATGAAAATCAAAACCATAATGAGGCATCACCTTACATCTGTCAGTACAGCTAAAATTCAAACAGGAAATAACAAGTGTTGGTGAAGATGTAGAGAAAAAGAAACCCCTATGCAATATTGGTGGGAATGTAAACTGGTACAGCCACTGTGGAAAATGGTACAAAGTTCCCTCAGAAAGTTAAAAACAGAAATGCTCTATGATCCTATCCAAGAATTCTTTTACTGGAATGAAAATACTGATCTGAAAAGATATATAAACCCATGTTTACTGCAATGTTACAATAGCCAAGATACAGAAGCAACTCAGGTGTCCATCTACAGACAAATGGATCAAGAAGAGTAATACAATGGAATATTACTCACCCATAAAAAAGAACAAGACCATGCCATTTGCAACAACATGAATGGACCTGAAGGGTATAATGCTAAGTGGAATGAGTCAGAGAAAGACAAATACTGTATGACTTCACTCGTATGTGGCATTTAAAAAAAATAATGCCAACAAAGAAAAAAAGGACTAACCAAGACTCTTAAATGCAGTGAACAAACTGGTGGTTGCCAGAGAGGAAGAAAATACAGGAGAAAATCACTTTGATGTTGGTCAAAGAAAGATGGTTCTAGATCTCTCTCTTGAGGCAAGAGGAAAAATACCAAAATTACAGTATTGGGACTAGACCAAAATGAAAAGGGGGATTGGGTGAAATAAAGGAGATGAAGGATGCAGATCTCATGATGAACACAGCATGATGTAGAGAATTGTTGAACCATTGTATTATATGCCTGAAACTAATGGAACACTGTATGTTAATGATACTTCATTAAGAAATACCAAAGTAAAAGAAGGATTTCTTAATAGGTGAGGTAGAAACTCTTCCGTCTTCTAAAAATTCAAACCTCAGTAATAACTGATTTATTCTCTTTCAAATTACATTTTCCATGTCTCAGCCCACATCATAGGCAGACACATATGGAAAGACCATGGGAACATTTGTAATATTTTCCTTAGGCAGCATTTTTCTTACTGAAACCATTTAAAAATGCACAGGGATAAGGTAAGACAGTTTTACAGTCTAATTAACTCGGCTATTAATGTAGTAATTTTGAATTACGGTTCTTTGACAAAGTAAGGTGAGTGTCTCAAAAATTATTGAATAACATCTTCAAGAGAAAACCACTACAAGAGATACCCTCTTAATCAATTCCCTCACTCCAACCAATTATACCAGGGGATGGGGGGAGGAGGACATATGTGTACATACAGCGGAGCATAGGATATAGGATATATATATATAGTGACTTTAAGAACACAGCAAGATCATGGGCACTTAGCAAATAATCTGAAATGCCACCTCAGTAGATCACAGGGTTGGTGGACTAGCTGGCCATGAATAACGGTCAGCAAGAAATTCAGAACAAAAAATAACATCTCCTTTTTAATGTAAGAATGTATAATCACCCTTTAGCGTATCATTTTTCTTGAATGCTAAAAAGATTTAAAAATTGGAGGAAGCAATCTATCAACCAATTAGTTGAATTTTTTCCCTTTATTATGACTTCTGAAGATATGTAAATTGTCTTAAAAGTGACGGAAGACAAATCTTAAAAGAATAAATAGAGAGATTTGAGCTGATCAGACAAATGTAATAATAGCAGAGAGAATGCATTCAAATATTAGGAGCTTTTAAAAAAAAAAATTTTCTTCCTTCAAGAGAGCAATAAATAAAGCTGTAATTTCACACATTGTCCTGGGTCTTAATTAATTAATAGAAGTTATTTTTCATTAAGAAGGCTCAATGCTTCTTCCACTTTCCCACAGTCTTGTTAATTATCAGGGCTACTTCGGAATGTGTAGGTGGGGAGCAGGGGAGTGTGTGGGTGTGTTTTCCTTTTTATTTAGTCACATAACTAGACTTACTCTGCTTTTAGAGAAATTCTGTTCCTTATACAACATCTTATCTTGGGGCGCCTGGGTGGCTCAGTCATTAAGCATCTGTCTTTGGCTCAGGTCATGATCCCAGGGTCCTGGGATACAGCCCCACACTGGGCTCCCTGCTGAAGCAGGGAGCCTGCTTCTCCCTTTCCCACTACCCCTGCTTGTGTTCCCTCTCTGGCTATCTCCCTCTGCCAAGTAAATAAATAAAATCTTAAGGAAAAAAAAAAAAAAGCTTGTCATTACTGATTCCTTATTATTTTAATTTGGGTCAGTGGGCCATGGGCAATTAATTAGTTTTGCAATTGACTCAATATTTTTAAAATTTCACTTGACATTTTGTGTCCTTTGAAATAAAACTAAAATTGGAAACAAAGCAAAGAAATAAAGGCATGACATGCCTAATTATAAGCTTAAAAAGACAGCAACTCAGAAAAAAAAAAAAAATCCGTATAGGGTTTCTGCCTGTATCAGCTATGCAAATGAATACCATGACAGTTTTAACTGGGTCACAAGTAACATTAATGGGAAAAAAAGTGAAAAAAAATTCAAAGCTTAGCTTGGAACTCCAAACATTATCTATGATACTAATTACAGAACATAAATACTTTCATCTTTAAAAAAAAAAAATCACTGTTTTTTCCCAAGTGAAACAAACCTGAACCAAATAAAAATTTATATTCAATGCCAACCAAACAATTCATTCTCAGCTGTACACTGTGAAGATTTATACATTGGAGGAGGTCTTCTTCCATTTGGCCTCACATGAGAATTATAATTTCTGTGCTTCTAAACATGGGCATGATAAATTAATTTAAAAGTCTTCCCTGAAAATTAAACAGAAGCATTTGGTACAGATGACAAGATACATGAAAAGAATAATATGTGAACCCTCCATTTTCTGCTCTCTCCAATCTGGATGTTACATGTAGCCATCTAAAGAACAACACTATTTTTTTGTCCTGTTTTTTTTTTTTTTTAAGGTTTTTTTTTTTTTTTTAAGACTGTATTTATTTTTTTGAGAGAGAGAGAGAGAGAGCATAAGAGGAGAGACTTCAGCTGGAGAAGCAGACTCCCCGCCAAAAAGGAAGCCCAATGTGGGACTTGATCCTGGGACTCCAGGATCATGACCAGAGATGAAGGCAGTGGTTTAACCAGCTGAGCCACCCAGGTGCCCCTGTCCTTTCTGTTTTTAATAAACAAGTAAATAACGATTTTCCTGTAACATGTGAAAAAGCATCTGTACATTCTGAAAAGACATATTTCTGCCCCTGCAGGGCTCTGTTAGGGGCTTATACCATGTTCCCCTCAAATTCACATGCTGATGTCCTAACCCTTAGTATATCACAAAGAGGCCATATTTGTAAAGAGCATTTTTAAGGGGGCGCCTGAGTGGCTCAATGGGTTAAGCCTCTGCCTCCAGCTCAGGTCATGATCCCATGGTCCTGGGATCAAGCCCCACATCGGGCTTTCTGCTCAGTGGGGAGCCTTCTTCCCCTCCCCCTCTCTCTCTGCCTTCCTCTGCCTACTTGTGATCTCTGTCAAATAAATAAATAAAATCTTTAAAAAAAAAGCGTTTTTAATAAGGCACTAATTAAATTGAGATGAGCTCATGTGCACAGGGCAAAGACCACATGGAGAGACAGGGAGGAAAAGACAACCATCTACAAGCAAAAGAGATGGTTCAGAAGAAATAAGCAATCTATTGGAGCATCCCATTACACAAGGCCTTAACTCTCCACCCACCTTGTAATTCTGTGCTGTGACCCTACTGCCAATCTGGGGTACGTCTGCAAGAAGAGACTGGAGCAAGTTTCTTGTCAAAGAAGTGTGGCAAAAGTGTGGCATCCTGAGGGGTATTCAGGAAGATCCAAACTTCCTGTGGGACAGAAGAATGCACTCCCTTTGATTATTTTCCTCATATTATTTTCCTCAAATTATAAGTCTCTGAGATAACCCGATATTTTTAAAGTACAATTTCCCTGAGTACATGGTTCCCACTCAGAACCCGAATTTTTGCAGTAAACTTGAGTATCATCACACTCAGAACTTAGGACAATATTTAGCTTAGGACGTGTTACATTTCTTTCTTTCTTTTTTTTTTTTTTTAATTTATCTATTTATTTGAGAGAGAGAGAGAGAGAGAGATGGGTGGGGGGAGGAGGAGAGGGAGAGGGACCAGCAGACTCCGTGCTGTGTGTGGAGTCCCATGTGGGGCTCAACACACCACCCCAAGATCATGACCCAAGCCAAAACAAAGTGTTGACCGCTCAACTGACCTAATCACCCATATGCCCAAGGAAGTGCTACATTTCATCTTTGTTTCCTGGTTGATACTTAAAAGAAGATTATAATTTTATAAAACTTTATCATGATCTATTTTTAATTATGACAAAAACTATTTTGCAGCTAATCAAAAATGTTTCACTGGGGGAGCCCGGGTGCTAGTTGGTTAAGCAAGTGACCTTGCTTCAGCTAAGTTCATAATCTCAAGGTCATGAGATGGAGCCCTGCATCAGGCTCCGTGCTCAGCAGGGAGTCTGCTGGAGATTCTCTCTCCTTCTCCCCCTGCCCCTCCTGCTCGTGCTCTCTCTCTCTCTCTCTCTCTCTAAACAAATAAATCTTTAAAAAAAAAAAATGCATCAATGGAGGAGTGTCCAAGCACTTGAGTAGTAATGGATGGTGAGTGTCCAGCATGGAAGGGGACATCAAAAAAAAAAAAAAAAAGAAGAAGAAGAAGAAAGTCAACAGGTACCAGAATATTTTTTTTAACATACCACTGAAGACCTGTAGAAGGTGAGTTTAGAGACTGTGTCAATAATAATTCTGTGATACTCAATATGAGGACAAAGGAAATGAGCTTTAAAAATGTCTTTGCTTGGCTCACAGTAAACCTGGGCCATTTGTCTTGTGTCCACAAGACAGTGCGGTCAGTAGGACACAGGCAAAACTTGCCACTTGAGAACTTAGAAGAACAAATGGGAAGGCTGAAATTGACAAGGCTGTAACTCACAAGTATCCAAACCCTGCCCTCAGATTCTCTTGGGCAGCTCCCACAGGGGCTCTAGCTGGGAAGTCAATTGAATTTCAGTTGTATGAAAGGAGCTTTTGGTCTACTGGGAGCAACTATTCTCTGATAAAACATGGACAAGGAGTTTTTGGTAATAATCAGACACTAAAAGTAACCATCTGGGTAAAAATACAATTATTTTTTCCCCCTTACAACCAGCCTTAGACCCAGGAGCACACATACCAAAGTAACTAAACTAAAACTGCGTTTTTAGCCTCCAGTTCCTATTAATCAGACGCCACACACCCTGCATGTGGGCCTCACTTATTGTTTCCATCAACGATGGGAATCTTACAGCGACAGTGCACTCACTCTGTGAGAGCGTGAGCCCTCGGGCCCTTGCCACCCAGGAGAAAGGGAAGTACATGTAGAAAAGACCATGACTGCAAAATGAATTATTAAGAGGTCAATCCCAAATAACCATCACATTCAAAACAGCTTCTTTAACTCTGTGACCACTTCTGACCACAGTTACATCATATAGGAATTTAAATATCATATAACATTCCTATAGGTCATAGAGGAATTTTTAAAAATAAAGGGGGTGATGGTGACCTCATCACTGAGTTTGTCTATCAGATAGTATTTATGATAACCCACCATTTCCACATTTTTATGTTACATAAGCTCTGGGAAAATATGATCAGAGTAGAAGAAATAATCTTGGAGTTTAAATCTGAATGCGAAACACAAAGTAAATCATAAACACATATTTCCTTCCCTACACGCTGTCAGAATTCTGGAACAAAGGGAAATGGGTGTCAGAGTGTGAATCTGGACAGGTCTGGGGCGAGATGAACTTTGATCGAACATCTCGTAAAAAGCAGGACGTAAGTCAGAGGGAAGAAAGCCAACTGAAATCCTGGAAAACAAATTTGAATGGAGAAGAAATAGCTCAATGTTATTGGTAATTTAACCAGTGAATTTTCTCAAAACAAAACATCCTCCAGGAGATGCCAGGGTGGCTCAGTCAGTTATGTGTCTGCCTTCAGCTCAGGTCATGATATGGGATCAAGTCCTACATCCGGCTCCCAGCTGAGCAGGAAGCCTGCTTCTCCCTCTGTCTGCTGCTCCCTCTACTTGCATTCTTTCTGTGTGTCTTAAATAAATAAATAAAATCTTTTTTTTTTTTTTTGAAGATTTTATCTATTTATTTGACAGAGAGAGACATCACAAGTAGGCAGAGAGGCAGGCAGAGAGAGAGGGAGGGAAGTAGGCTCCCTGTTGAGCAGAGAGCCCCATGTGGGGCTCCATCCCAGAACCCTGGGATCATGACCTGAGCTGAAAGCAGAGGCTTTAACCCAATGAGCCACACAGGCGCCCCAATAAATAAAATCTTAAAAAAAAAATCTTCCTCAGGTGCATGAAAAGAAATAAAAATATGGAAATCATTATTGTTCAGGCTGTTCTTGAGTACATAATGGAATGTTTGGGATTGACAAGGACAACAATGGAAGTCCATCCATGATTTCTTAAAATCAAGTAAATAAAGCTTTTTTTTTTTAATAGAATAAAGTTTTTTTAACAAGTTTTTTTAACAGAATAAAACCATATATAAATGAATAAAATATTTCACTTAGTTCACATCACTTTGAATTCTTTTTATGATCATCTGTGCACTCTACCATGTAAATCTTCATTTTCAAATCTTGTTCCGTTAGCACAGTTGAGCCCAAATCATCAGAATCTTGAATCTGGGCATGGCCACGTTCTCCTACAGTAGTCTGCTTCAGATATGCATTCTGCATGTACTTTGTTTTGCCTGGTCTCAAATGTTTGTCCCATAATGAGCCAAATATACAGAACATCCTCAATAATTAGTTGTTATAATAAAACTGTCAACAGTGATACCCAGCTGGTGAATATCTGCTTTGGTGAATTATCTGTGGACCAAAAAACTATCCACTTACTACAAACACTGGAGCTGATTAAACCCTCCCCCCAAAATGGATTAGACAGTCATACGTGCAAGTACTTTGCATCGAGCTAGAGATTGCGTTTGGCAGGACCTCTGAATTCAAAATGAATTTAAAGTGATGAAGCTTTTGACATTCTTAATGAAATTTTATGTTGCGGCTTCCGGTACTTAAACTGCAGAAAATTTGCAGAGAATTTCCTTTTAGGAGAAAAGGAAGAGAAGGCAAATGAAGGAAGGAGGAAGTCGTAACCGAAAGATGTATTTGAAACTCGGAGGAGTACACAGAACATCTCCAGAATAGAGAAAAAAGGGTTTGTTACTGTCCCCGCCAACCCCGGAGCTATGCTTTGTCAATAATAGTTGTGGTTATGGTAAATTCTCCCAGTCATGGCCCTCTAGGTACACTGGGGAAGAAAAGCCAACAAAATATCTTAAGCCAAGTTCTGTGAAGGAAAGGATGTTTTTTCATTAAAACAAAAGATCAAAGGCAAAGAAAAATAACCAGTATCTGAATCTTATTGAAGCCTACATCAAGTTTGAAATTGACACATAAAACTCTACAATGAGGATTTCATGATGAATAATCAAGGAAAGAAAAGTAAATGAGCACTTCTGTTAGTGATATACATATAGAAGGGAAAGATAATCTAGGAAAACCACCTTTGAAATAGTTTTACTGAAAGTAGAATCATTATTTCCTAATTCTAACCTTTTACCCAGACCACTGGGTTCCAAATTTAAATGATCTCTACTTTCTCTGAATAACTGTAGTACTTATAGTAGCCTCTCAATACTGGTGATAAGAGAAAGTGATTCCATAATGCTCGAATGAATTCATTAATTTTAATATCTAAAATATTTGTATTTCACATGTCAGTACTATGAAGTATTCCAGAAAATATCAGCCTACGTTCAGAAGTAGTATCTTCAGAAATGTTTCATCATTTTAATTTCTTTCTTTTTTTTTTTTTTTTAAGATTTTATTTCTTTATTTGACAGAGAGAGCGCGAGAGCACAAGTAGGCAGAGCAGCAGGCAGAGGAAGAGTGAAAAGCAGACTGTCCACTGAGCCGGGAGCCTGACGCAGGGCTCAGTCCCAGGACTCTGGGATCACAACCTGAGCTGAAGGCAGACACTTAATCAACTGAGCCACCCAGGCACCCCCAAATTTTAAATTTCTCTATTTTATACTCAGGATTTTGTTCAGTCCTCAATTCAAGCTTCTGTTTCAAAGTCCTGCTTTGGAGTCAGGTAAGTAACTTTCAGGTTTTCTAACAAGGTTTCCAGGATTAAAGATATCCACTATGAACAGTTTTAAAAAGCCAACTGATGCATGAAGAAAAAACTTTTCTGAAAAAGACCTTTGCTTTTGTTTAGTTATACATGCATTAACTATGTCACCAGAAACATCTGCCTTGAAAAAGTTCGTAGGAATAACAAAACCTGAAATAAGATAAAAACACTTTCAGAAGTAATGTTCGCTCCTCTAAGTGCCATTTATTATCTCGAGAAATTTCTGACATGGTTTGGTGAGAGTTAATTGTTGGATCCTATTTAGTACAAAGGGAGTGGAAGAAAAAGGCATCTAATTGATGCATTAGTAGTCCTCCCCACCTCCAAAAGTTGCAGGAGGCACTTTTTAACAGCCATCATTTTCTTTATAGGGGATCTGCTCGGAGCAAAATGTAAGAGTCACTGTTTGTTCTATCTTAAATTTATTTAGCAAAAGCCATTATCATCCATCCCAAGCTCACACCTTTACAGAGTAAGAGATGTAGAAAGCAATGGTGTTTTGAATAAGCAGCTCCTATTTTATTAAGTGTTTTTGGTTTTGCCTGGAGACCTTCTCGACTTGAGTAGGTTCTTTCTCTGAGGTGCACAAATGGCCCTTCTATATTCATCAGTATACACTGTTCATGCACAGGGATAGAGAAATCAATGGGTTCTTTATTTTTTCCTTTCCTGAATAATCTTCCTTTGGGGTTTGATCCTAATAATTAGTTTTGGGGAAAACTGAATGAATAGAATTACAGTACTACTTTCTGTGATTCTGTGGAGAGAAAATATGTCAACTTTTCTAGCATAAATATCTACCTCTAAAATTTTATGCAACCATTGTAAAAATGACCCCTGGGCTAGATCTAATGTTCTATCTCGCATTTCTTTCCTTTTTTTCCGCCCCTCCTTTTACACCTTGGGAAAAAATGGGAATGTTTTCTCAAGAAAAATTTCTTTTGCATTGCTAAGTATGGTAAATGGAAAATTACAGTCTGTTAAATGAGAAAGAAACTTGTATCAAGGTTAATTGTATTTTTAAGTAACATGTGAAAAGCTGCTGGCCCTGAAGGAGTTTTTTTTTCCTCTAATATAATACCAAACAAATGAAAAATACTGTGAATATAAAAGCTGGCCTTTGAAAACAGGACGACATCCTTGGGAAAGTGCTCTGATGCCCCAGGTACTAGAATGTTCTGAGGGAAAATTTGGGAGTTGGATATGACATAAGAGCTCCTTCCTACTTATCGTTTACTCCCCCTAATTTTCCCATCCAGAGTTTGCCAAAATTAGCATGGGCTTTCTGGGAAAAAAGTCTTTGCGGTATAGTTCAAACTCTGGTCTATCCAGAAATTAAAGAAGTTGAATAACCACTCTGATTCTGACTCCTCTTCTAAAAAGGCAGTTATGTAGAAGGACTTTATAAAGACTGTTATTACAGGAAAACGTCTTTAAATATTTACCTAATAAAAAATAGAAAAAAAATTACACTGTATACACATGTCCGGAGATGCTCAATCTTAAATATTCCTACAAATTACCAAAATAGTACTGGCCAGCCCCATTCAATGATCCTTTCTTTATGATTCATTCCTTTGAGCAATACTGACTATCCAGTACCTACCAGAATACATGATACAGTCACAAAAATAAACTAATTCCCATCTTTCCTTGAACTTCCAGCTTCACAGAAAAAGCAGGTAATAATTAATTACCACAAAATTGGATTAGTATTATGATAGGGAACAACATTTCCCTGGGGTTGCATCAACTATGTAGTATTCAAGGAGTCTAGTATCTTCCAGTAAAAGTGAATAATGAAATATTCACCTATGCTGATAAACTTTTGTGGAAAATTAGGAAATTCACAGAACAAATAATAACCCCATAGCTTCTCCCCACATACACCTAATCTCACTGACAATTACCATGGAAAAGATCTAAAACCCAGGGAAACCTCCTCACTTTATTTATGTTTTAGTCACCTCTTAGACATTATCTACTCAACTATACACTAAAGAGATCAAGTGTGTCCTTGTAAGAAAAACAAAGTGAGGTTCCATAAAAAAAATTCCAGAATCATTAATATTAACCCTTCTTCTTAACCCTTAACCTTAATACCTGACCTTAATTTCCAGCATGCTTTCTTCAGTTAGAAGGATTTGTTTTGCTTTTGTTCAGTTTCTTTTTTTTAAACCAAGAGTAGTGTTATAAATGGCAAACAAAACATATTGAGTTGTTTAATTGCATTTTGTATCCAAGCTTTTCATATTTTATCCAAATATAAATTTCTCCTTATGCCTCATTCATTCCCGCTGTCTTTATTGTCTCTAAAGATTTATGGCCTCAAGCAATTTCAAATCAATGACCCCTCAAAAATGCACAGAATGGACACCATTATCATACTCTCAAGGGAGCAAAAACTGTATATCAACAAACTAAGCTTTGCCATTCAAGGCTATCACTGACTTTTTGTGTTACACCTAAAAAAAGAAAAAGGGGGGGGGGTCCAGATGTATCCAGGCCGTGTGCTGTTATGATTGTCATTGTTTTCTCTTTTCTCCATGATCTGTGGAAGGTTGCGCAGGAGACTGCGGTAATGTGAAATCAGCAGCAAAATTTGGTAAGAGTAGAAACACTAATGGAAGCATCCTTCATGTGTCTGAGATCAGTTGCAAAGCAAGTGCCCAGGTAAGGACAGAAAGGTAAATGCACTAGGCCTTGTGTTTTCATTAAATCAGGTACTTGTGGGGCACCTGGGTGGCTCAGTGGGTTAAGCCTCTGCCTTCGGCTCAGGTCCTGATCTCAGGGTCCTGGGATCGAGTCCCGCATCGGGCTCTCTGCTCAGCAGGGAGCCTGCTTCCCGCTCTCTCTCTCTGCCTGCCTGCCTCTCTGTCTACTGTGATCTCTCTCTATCAAATAAATAAATAAAATCTTTAAAAAAAAATCGGATACTTGCTAGTCAAACCTCTTTTGGTTGAGAAAATGGCTCACCTTTAAAAGGCAATTGTGGTAATGCTTATAAGCTTCAGCATTGTTTTGCACTCCCCCTTGATCCCACAAACTTTCTGGCACATGAAAGTCAAGGGGAGAAACAGGATGATAGACAACTTATTGTTTTTCTAAAAGTCACAGGAGCATGAGAAAAAAAAAAAAAAAAAAAGAACTTCCAAGTAAAACCTGAGGGTAAACCTAGTTTTCTTTTAGTCATGTTCTGTTCTTGCCTTTGTGTTTACCACATGTTCGCAAATAAATGATTCCAATTTTCAGTCGGAATTCAAATCTCAAGTTTCCCACTCAGTGAGAAATGAAACATACAGAAAGGTACAGGAGAAGGATGTATCCAACTTTTTCTGGTACAAAATGTTCCCTTGGAAACTGAATTGAATTATTGGTGCATTCTCAACCAGAATTACACAGAATTTTGAATAGGAAGGGTCCAACTTTCGCCAATATCAAGATGACCTCAGAAATGCATTGTTTTTTCTGTCTACAAAATAGAATTTGCTCTACATTATGAGGAGTAACAAAATAATAATAATAATAATAATCTTTTATATGCAAATTACTTACCTTTACTGAACAATTATCAGTAATTTCAACTGAACCACTACTACCTATCTCCAAGAAACTCAGCACCCATTTGATCTTTAGAACACAAAGATAAGGGCGCCTGGGTGGCTCAGTGGGTTAAGCCTCTGCCTTTGGCTCAGATAATGGTCTCAGGGCCCTGGAATCGAGCCCCGCATTGGGCTCTCGACTCACCAGGGAGCCTGCTTCCCTCACCCCCTATGTCTGCCTCTCTGTCTTTTTGTGATCTCTCTTTCTCTGTTAAATAAATAAAATCTTAAAAAAAAAAAAAAAAAAAAAAAGAACACAAAGATAATATGGACAAGCTCAATGAGTTCTTGGTGTAGTGGGAGAGAGAAATGGATTACCAAACTACCATACTGATGAAGAACATACAAACGCAATATGTCTTCCATAATGAGCAATTTTAAGTAAGACTTTTTGTTCATTTGGAAGATAGATCTGTCAACAACCATGATGGTGATAATTTTATAATCACACTCCCTGTGTCCCAGGGCAGTGGTGGCTAGGAATTGGCCTCAGAGAGCAGAGCAGGGTAGTTGACTCTGATGGTTAGATTAGGCTGATGGGAGAACCCAGACAGGGAGGCAGCCCAATGAGTAGGCATGGGCAAGAGAGCATCTGAAGTCTCCTGAGAAATATTTTTGGGACTTCTTCCTCCAGTATGACTGACAATAATGCAATGTGAACTGTCTTAAGCAGTTTAGTTGCCATTTACTGAGGACATAGGATTTACTGGATTGCCTAAGTGAAAAGGGCAGGCAAGACCATGCTCATGACGCCCTCAATAGGTTCTCATGGACCCATTTCTCACTTTCCTCCGGGATTTACATTCCTTTGTGTTGGCTCCTTTAAGAGGCAAGTTGAGGTTAGTGGCAATGATGGGCTACCACATTTCTGAATTTATAATCTCTTAGTTTAATAATCTAAGCAGAAAGAGAAAATTTTTTCTTTAAATCATCTGGCAATTAAAAATTGATAAGCCAAAGCACTCTCTGTGACAGCCACCCCCCCCCTCCACCCCCTGAACAAATCTGTGTGTATCCATTAGGAATTACATTCAGCTGTTATAATGATAATGATTGGAAAAAGTCTGAGGCTTATTTCTCCCTCACATCAAAGACCAAAGACATGCAGGCCAGCCCCAGTTACACCAACTCTCTGAGGACTAGAGAGACAGACACAGAACTGTCACTATTTGTATTTGACAAAATTATCTGAACAGAAAACCCAACAGACTCTACAGAGAAATCATTCTTAGTCATGTAATTGGCAAGATTGCTGAATATAAAAGCGATAGTCATCAGTCGTATTCCTATACAAAACCACATGGAGTGATGAAATCTTCTTAAATAAAATATAAAATCTTATTAGGTTAAATTTATCATTTTCTCTAGCAAGAGAAGTGTAAGGCACTAGACTAAACATAAGTGATTTGACTAGTATTGAAAGAAAAATTACATAATTTTACCTTAATAAGTTTAAACATTAGGAGGATATACATGTTCATGGATAAAAAGATTCAACAACATAAAGCTGTCAGTACGTCCTGAATTAAACTAAACTTAGATGGAGTTCCAATCAAAATCCCCAGCAGGGATTTTTTTTTTCTTTTTCAAGAAACATGAAAAGAAAACCATATATAGGAAAGCAAAGAGCCTGGAATTTTTTTTCAAGGAGACTGTCAAGAAAACTTACATGGGCAAATTCATAGGCAAGAATAGCTGAGCCACAAACTATGTGTCCTAGAAATATCAGGTGATCATGAAGATAAAGTGATTAAAAAACATGGTTATTGGCATAGAGATGGGGCAATGGACCAATGAAATGGAAAATACATACAAGTAAATATATAACGAATATATGGTGAAAATCATGGGCAAAAGACACTATCAATAAAATATACTAGAAAAACTATTGGCTCATATAGAAAAAAATTAAATTCCATCCTTATCTTACATTAAAAAAAATTAAATCCAAATAAATAACAGGCCTGAATATGTGGTTAAAAACCAAACCAAACCACAACAAAAAACTTGTTTTGGAATGGAATGTCATTAATATAGGGAAGTATTTCTAAAAGTGATTTAAAGATCATAGTCACAGAGAAAAATGTTGATAAATTGGATACTACATGAAATTTTAATTCTTTTGTGCACTGAAAAGCTTTGCAACAATGTTAAAACTCCGTGAGTCCTGGAAGATGATTTGCAAGATGAGTAAATGTCAAGGGATTATGACCTACAATCTATAAAGACCTCTTTATATTCTGTAAGAAAAAGACAAATCATTCAACAGAAAAACTGACAACAGATATATATGGTCAATCCAGAGAATAAGAATAGATACATAAAAAAATTAGTACCAGTTTTCAAAGAAATGCATATCTGAAGCATTTAAAATGCCATTTTGTGCCCAACAAATCATGAAATCTGTTAAAAATATAACAGTAAGAAACGCACATAAATGAGGAAGGTCTTAAAAACACCAATAGAGTGCAAATTCCTGGGGTCAGTTTGGAGGATTATCAGGCAACGTCATGACAAGTGGTAGATGATTTAGAAATTTAATCCTGCATACCTATTCTAAAGAAATCCCAACACATGACACACATGAAAGTTTTGTATGATATGAGCAGAGTGCAGGAGCAGGAGAAGCAAAGCGAGAGGGACAGAAAATCCCAAACAGACTCTGTGCTGAGTGCAGAGGCTGACAAGCGGCTCCATCTCACAAACCTGAGATCATGACCAGAGCTGAAACCCAGACTCGGATGCTTAACTGATTGAGCCACCAAGGCACCCTCACACACAGTTTTATGCTACTCTAACAGTACTCTATTTATTAAGAAAATATATTAATTTGGTGGAAGTACAAGACTAAGGGGATGATGAGCACTGACTGAGAACAGCACTTATGTGTAGGTAGATAAAGTGGAACTGGGAAAAAAATACTTAGGACACTCAGCCCGGATTTGTAGTGTTTTTTTTTTTTTTTTTTATATTATTTCATCTGAATGGCTGTTAATAGATATCTGATTCATTACTATGAAGACAGTTTTACATCTAATAGACTTAAAAAGGTATCATGAACCAGTTACTGATTTTAAGAAAATTAAGTAGGGATGGGGTATCTAAGTAGATAACAGCAAAACACAGAGGGAATTATCTAAATCAGAGGTCTTCAAACTCTTAGGCCTAATCCAGCCCACCACATGTTTTACTTTTTTAAATAAAGTTTTATTGGAACACAATCATACTTACCTGTTTAAATATTGAGTATAGCTGCTTTGATGCTATAACAGCAGAGCTGAATATTTGTAAGAGATCCTATGACCGCCAAAGTCTAACATGGTCCTTTAAAGGGAAAGTTGGCCAATATTCTAAATTGGCAGACATATACTTTGCTTGGTATATAATAAAACATTTTAGTTTACTGTATACTTACTGTAAGTTAGGCAGTTTAAATATATCATCTTAATTATCACTATTTTAGAGAATATTAATATTACCCCAGATTACAGTTTGAAGAAATTGAGCTTTAGAGAATTTAAGGAAATAGCTCAATCTTTCTGAATAACAAGAGACAGAAAAATAAGTTTCCCCAGTTCCAGGTCACATACTGATTTAAACCCTTCAGAAAAGGCCAGAAATTGATTTCAGAGTTCTTTATTTTCAGAATACTCTTTTTTACTGTGTCTGAGTAGAGGACATTGGGTCAAAGATAGGAAGAGGTTTAGAAGATACAATACATAATGCAAGTCGAAGTTATAAAGAACCCTAAATGTTGTCCCAAATAATTAGGGGTAAAAGTTTCCCTCAGAAAAGAAATTCCATAGACGCATTCACAATGTACCCTTTTGTCATTTCTTACCCCAAAACCCTGTGTTAACTTAAAAAGCCAATGACATGACGCTACAGAACTCACCAGCTCTGCTGAAGATGTTTCACAGAAGTCACATGAAATCCATGAAAATCACAGACATATTTTGAGCTTTTTATAATGAGGTACAAGAGATTAAAAAAAATCTGCTCCTGATAGATTATAAATGGCTTAAGGATTGCCATCGTGTATATGTTGAGTAAATACTTGTATTGAGTATATATTGTTGAGTATATATACCATTCCTTGGACAATGAATTCATCATGTCATCAGATCTGTTCAACTAGCACATTGGAAAGTTCTATGCCTAAATCAAAGTGTCGTACCCTAGTGCAGAGAAAGTGGAAAGATAGACTGAGCCAAATTGAGGAGGCCTTGAGAAAATATCCCAACCACTCCGAGACAAACCAAAGAGCGAGAGAAGAGAAAGGTATAAAGGAAAAGATGAGAATGATGCAGTCTAGGCATGAGCTTAATTTAACTCTGGGCTCTGACACCCGAAGGCACTGGGGTAGGTGTCCTCAACTGGGGAGAGCCAGCAAAGGCAAAGGGAAGGAATCTATGAAATCCTCAAGATAGAAGAAATCGATGTGATAATACTGCTCAGGTTGAAGTAGATTTTTCTACACTTTTCGATTTGTGTTGTATTCTCATTTGTCCTGAGTATCTCCAGGGACTAATCCTTATTACATGCTAAGAAAATAGAAGACAAATAATCGAAGTTTCCAAGTGAAAGTTTCCCTCTCCCTCTCCCTCTCCTGTTCCCCCTGCCTCTGATCTCTCACTCAAGCTCTCTCTCTAAAATAAATATTCTTTTTAAAAATTCTTGCTATATGATTAGTCATCTATTCTTTCTTACGTATGTACAAGAAGTCACATTCGTAAGTCTCCAAAACAATTTCTTTAGAGCATTTAGGGAAGAATGCGTGGGGAAAGAAAATCTAGTCTGGGCAATGTGACTCTGAAGATGTTGGCTTTGGAAATTCTAGAATGTTCTATGTCGCTCCAGGAATTAGACACTGAGTACAGTGTGACTTATGCTCCTGGGTCATTAGGATATTGAGCTATTGCCATTTATTACACTATTTTTTTTTATTTTAAAAAACTCTACATAAACGAAAGGTCACGTAGCAATCAGTAGCTATAGAATCTTTTAAAGACTCACCTTACTTGACTGGGCATTGGCTTCTTTATCTGGAAAGTGAAGGGATTATAGATAACCTACATATGCAATCTTCTGTTTCTATGAACTGAAGGAGCCTGTTAGTAATGCAAATAGAGATCATTACAATTACAGAACCATGTAGAACTTCCATAATGTAAAATCACTTCAGCCTCGGCCCTCAGGGGGAACTACTGGTTTGTCATTTAAAGGCAATGGCACGCAGAGTATCCATATTTCAAAGCTTGGTTCCAAAGGGCTGTGGGCCAATGTTGTGTGAATGGGTGCTCCACGCACAAAAACCCCTTAAGGGATTATTTTAGAGCAATAGGAGATTTAAATAACATGTAGAAATAATATTACTTGAGGTGGAAAAGGACTGAGATGTGGGGGGAACAGAATAGCTGAGGTGGAATTAATTTAACTGTGGGCAGAATCTGCACGAGGCGTAAGAAGGGAGGGCACAGTAGGGCCCGTGACAAAGAATTCGTTCTCTCGAAAGGTGAAAGAGTTAGCCAAATGTATTTTCATGTCCTCTTTCCAAGAGAAAAGGGGTGAAATCAAATCCCAACACCTAAGCATTAAATGTATATTCTAGAAAATTATATTTATTCATAAAATCACCATGCTCTGTATTAGTCATTTTGAAGTCTACTTCATTCAGACCGCACTTTCTAGTTTAATAGTTAAATTTGCTTTCAAATGTTTTCCTTTTATTCTTTAAGAGTTGCTCAGGTTACGTTTCAGAAGAAGCAACCCAATTTTGCGGGTGGAGAAATCACCTAGTCATCACGAATTTCCACCCTGGTGAACCAAGAGCGAAGGCTGGGGATGTCTCATTCCAGGCTGTATGTGAGACTGTGGGTCAGGACCTGTTGAGCCAGCCAGAGAACCGGCCATTAACAGACATCCGTGAGAACTCAAAGAGGGCATCCGGCCAAATAAGAAGCATTTCTTCCCTGCCACTGAGGAGACTCTTTCCAAGAGGGCATGTGCAAGGAGTTCTTTGAAACCAAAAAAGACAAAACAAAATTTCTATTGGCCACGTGACCGTTCTCAAATTCTGTAATTCTTCCTGAATTTCCTCTGCTTCGTTGCCAAATAAATGCTGTTTCGTACCCCAGATTCCCCTCCTATCCTTGCTGCCTGTCCTCCCGGGATGCCGGCCCTAGGGGTTACAGTCACAGGGGCTACTGCCTTCACACTCTCTCTGGGCACCGAAGAATGGAAGCTGGGATACAAGAAGAGAGGTACACGAAGACACTGACGTCAGGATCTTTAAATCCTCGTCCCTCTCCCCTCATCAAGGTTGACAGCGCTACCCAAAATGCTCTTCTTGATACCATTCCCTCCATGTTCTGGTAGATGCTTGCTTCCCTCAGGTCTAGGGTGGTAAACAGTTCCTCTGCTCTCTCTGGACCCCAATTCCCACACTCAGTGTGGTTTCCCCACCCCTATAACCACCCAAGCACCGCCTTTGTCAATAAACTCTCTGGAACTTTCCCAGTATGGGAGTGCCATGGTTTCCTGCTGCGGAACCTCATTTGAAATGTAGATAATAGCAACAACCCTCTCATAAGGTTGTGACGAGATTTCCATAGCCAACTATTGGTGGCCCAGTCTTCAGGTCATGCTCTATGGTCTCTAGGGAATCAGCTATGAGATGAGAGGAGACTGATGTGTTCATGTTTTCTTCAGGGAGAGGCAATCTCAATCAGCAAAAATGAGGGGCCAGGGGGTGGGAAACGGTCCCGGAAGGATGGGAAGTGACCGAGAGATGACGCGTCAACCTCACTGGCTACTTCCTGACAAGCTGCAAAGACACCTAGCCAATAGCTGGCAGGTCACCTCAGGCACAAAAAATCTCCTCACAAGCTGACCAGAAAAACTACATCTTAAGCAATCTGACAGAGAGAAGAAGGAAGGGATGCATTTTCTGAATGACCCTCTCTGGTTTTTCCCTTGGTCAAATTTGGTCTCAAAGAGTATTAACTCCCCAGGATTTCAGTTCATGCCATCAGCCGTGTCTGTGGCTGATTGGGAAGCCACGTTTCAGGCTCTCTGGTGTGGGTTTCATCCCATCCAGAAAGAGCAAATAAAGAGTCATCACGTCATTTTAGACAATAGTTGAAACTAAATACAGATACACACACACACACACACACACACACACACACACACAGTGGAAGAAAGAGGAGTCATCACAGCTCTGAGAAGGTACCTAAGCACTATCTGGTTCTTGGACAAGGCCATCATTCTCATCATTCTCATCATGCCCCATACCTTAGACACGCATCCTTGCTTTCCTGTCATTTGACCTTCCTTAGATTGCCTTTTGTCACAGTCCTAACACAAGGGGTGAATCCAGAAAAGATAGCAAAGCATGCAATCGATCCCACATTTGCTATGGCTAAGTGGAAAGAGAAGGTGGGAGGAGGCCTGAGCTGGGGCATCCCAGGAGAACTCTCTCTTCTGGGGATTTTGAACTGGGACAGAGGGAGAGTGATGTGAAAAGATGATGGAAGATACCTGGGAAATGACAGTAACTGCCTGAACTAAAACTCAGACAGAAAGCTAGGACAGTAAGACAGTGCTGTGAGGAATGGTAGAGATGCTTGTGCTCCCTCTAGGTTACATGCAAGGTATAATCTACTGTGAGAAAGAAGAAGAGAGGTCACAAGTTTCCATATAGAGCAGCTCTGCAAACCATGCAAAGTGAAGCAAATTTTTAGTGAGAAGCAGAGACAAGAGGCCACCAGTTCCACAGGGAAATGGAGAAGATGGCCCTGGTTCCAGGTTTTCTGTGCCACCCAAATGTGTTCTGTTTTCTATGCTTGGATTTTTGTAAAACAATCATTGTCTCCCATGCAATAGTCAAGATTTTTTTTTTTTTTTTTTAGATTTTTAAAGTGAGAGATTCTAGTCAAAACAAACATAAACAAAAATAACATATTAACTCATAAGCCTAGAAGGTCAGTAAAGAATGTGTCTTCAGGTAGGGTTTGATCCAGGAATTTAACAGTATCATCACGAAATCGATCTAATTTTCTTTTTCTCCTTGGTTCTCTTCTCCCTCTTTAGACCTCATTCTCTGCGGTATTTCTGTGCAATGTGGAAGCAGAGGTAATCTTTAATAATCTTCAGCAATACTGATCACTAGAGGAACAGCTAGCTCCATCACAAAGGGAATAGGAAAGCTCTAAATGGAAAAGATGCTGAGCAGATGAAGAAGGTAACAGATACCCACTACATTCCTTTATTCTGCTTTTGGGAATCAAATAATCTCAGGGATCTATCCTTCTTGTGCCTCTGACCCACTTAGTCCTTAGAAACAAACAAACAAACAAACAAACAAACAAAAAATTGAAACACAGAGCATTTCTGAGCATCGAGTAATTGCCAAGTCCCCAGTGGATTTGAGGAACATGTTAATAAACAGAAAATTGAAATACAAGGTGGTCAGTATGGTAGGAAGGCACATAGAAGATACAGAAACATTAGCCAGGACTTTAAAATTTTCTCTAATTGCTTGGTTAAACTTGCTTTCAAATATGTTGTCAATACCAACTTAAAGTGTTTTCTGGATTGCATTTTGAGAAGAATCAAAAGTAACATGGATATTCCTGGGATCAGATATGGGATAGGCATTCATTACCTGGGAAGATGGTGGATGTTGACAAAAAAAGAAATATTCTGAAGAAAAGTAAGGGCAGGTGGTGGAGGTCCTCCTAGATTCTTAATAACAGGCCAGCGACCCCGAAGACCAGTCTTGCTGTCTGTTAACCAGTAGCCCCTGAACAGCCCAAAGCAGGGACTGAGGATATGTGAGAGAGTTCATGGTGTCTTTCCATTACCTTGACCGTAGTCTCTCATGGCAGTAGATGTTTTTACTGGCTGTGTTCTCCCAGATCCCCTGGATGTTCCTAGAACACAGAAACAGAAACAAGCTCTTTTCTGTAGAGTCTCAAGTCCTCTTCCTTCTTTGCAGCTTTTGGCTCTTTAGGTCTTCAGCTTCCAAATTCAACCTTGCCAAATGATATTTAAAGTCTTTTAAAAATTCTGTGGCATATTTTAGAATTTTAACTATCCCGTCTATCACAAATGTTGACTGGAATTTGCTTACCAAGCCTGATGCTGGGGAGCAATAGCAACTCTTGCTACATATATAAGCTTAACGTGATATGGCTACTTTCATGCTAGATCATTTTGTGGGCATTTCACAGGCACATGGTAAACATCAATAAAACTTCATTTCCTCTTGTTCTTGAGGATGATTTAACTCAGAAAGTGTGTGTGAATGTGCAAGCCTGCTCAGGTATACCTTTAGTATGCAAGTTTAATTTTAAAATAATTGTGCTCATTTTTCAGAAAATGAAGTGTTTTCCCTATTTCTTTTGGTAAATTTGTTTGGTTTTCAGGAGAAAGAAGCACACAGAAGAAAGCAATCCCATCACCTGTTAAAATCGGGGAGAACAAGGACATCTCTTCATGCATATATACATCATGCTATATCACATTTTAATAATGAGCCCTTTTGATAATAGGATTGCTTTATGCCTTGGCCGGCAAGAATTAAAGTCTATACTAGAATTTCATTTAAGCCAGTCCTTACATTTCATATCCGAATAACCCTGGAAAGGACCACTAACCATACATTCTATTTCATTCTTATCTTTATGAGAAAAATGAGGTTTAATTTCTCCCCAGACGCACCAAGGTGTATTGCAATGCCCGTGCCTCATAACGAAAGCCGCTGGGTAGGAAGGCAAAAATTGTCAGATCAACGTCAATCTACGACTCTCAAACATTCGATCTGTCCACAAAGTGTGCACTGATAGAGGCAGTTCTGACAGATAAAGAGGATTCGCTGAATATCCATTCCTGAGAAACATCCTTCATTAATATTTACATTTCTCTTGACAGCACAATTGCCGCAAGCATAGGTTGGGGTAAATATAGGCTGCATTTGGCAAATATACAGGCAGAGGCTCCTATTTGTCTAAAAATCCAAATACACTGGGGTCGAATATGGACCTCACTATGTCCATGGACCTCCTGGACCTCAGACCTCAGGTGCCTTAATTCAATGGGGGGTGTAGGGGGGAACAATCATGACACTTAATTTAAGGCATGGGTGCATTCTCAGCCAGTTAACTTGTTATAGGGAAGGAACAAAGGCTGGTTTTAATGGCCATCCCCTCCCCCATCTTTTTTCCTCTTCTTCATTTTTTATTCTGCAGTAAGCAGTCACTAAAAATATATCTGGTCAATAAGGGGCAGATGAAAGTGAAGGGGTTGCTATAGGAACACAGGAATGGATGCAGAGAAATAACCACTCTAATTTCTACTGGGTTTTCATGTTGGATTTCCATTGTAGCTAAACTCAACTTCAAAAGGCATTCCTTAAGAAAGAGGCTACTTGCAATGCACAAGATTTTCTAGGAGAATTTTAGGGACTAACTTTAAACAGAAGAAACCATCTATCTGAGTAAAGCCACCCGCAGAAAACTGGCATTTCCTCTCTTCATTCCAATCCTCTTTTCAATGCATTTTTGACTAAAATCATTTTTACGCAGTTGAAGACCGGGGCATGCATTTTAATAGTGATGAAAGCATGAGTAATGAGGACTGCCGTCCTAAGCAGCCCATGATCCTTTCCCCCTCAACCGCCCTATCCCAGTTTGACAGGCGGCATTTATATTCCAACCCTGAGACCCTCCTCTTTCGCCTTTCTGTGTAATTATCCCACTCAGAAACTATGCTCTCCTCAAGTGTTGTTTTTTCCAAAGGCGGCGGCCCCTGTGCCTTGCTTCTCACCTCCTTCGGTGTAAGCCCAGAACACCTTCTGGAGGCATTTCAGACTGACGGCCAAAATCATTCACATTCGCCAGACCCATGGCTGAAAGGACAGGGTCCCTGCCACCACGGCCACATATAAGTCTTTCAGAAGGATAGATGGACAAAGAGCTTTGTGTGTGACTCAAAGTCTTCTATCGCAGGGAATGCTTAGTTCAACCAAAGTCCTGCTCATAGGGAGACATTTTTACAGGTCCAGCCCATGAGCTCGGTTCATTTTCTCACTCCCCTATCAAAGTTGGAGACATAGTCTACGAGCAACTTATTCTCCAAATGAGGAGGCAAAACAGTTTCTAGGCAGTGATCAAAACGTCCCACTGATCAAGATAGATCAGGAAATGAGATCTTTCACAAAACCCCTAAGTGGCAAGACTCTAGGCGGGCTGCCCTTCCTTCTCTAGTAAGTCAGGGGCAAAGGTCAAATGTTCACTCTTGCCCTGCTGAAAAAAAATGGTTTACGCTTGACGGGGGAGGAACGGTGGCTCATCTGATGGCCTTACTACTCCATTTGGCTTGGTTCAGGAAAGTGGTTTTCACCTGCAGCATCAAAGGGAAATAGAGGGTTCGAGGAAGAAAAAGAGCAAGAAGGAAGATGAACCTCCCCAAGAGAAAAGCTGCACCAAAGAATTATTTAAATCCGTGAAATGATTTATGTCAGTGGGGGCGGGTAATTACTATCTCTGCAACTTATGAAACAATCAAGCACAAATTACGTACATGGGGTCAAACACTGGAAGCTGTTAGTACTCGTTTATCCTGCCACAGCATTATTGACATAAACAGTGTCTTTGCAAGAGCTTTTAATCCTGGGAGTATTAACACGTGTCTAAGAGTGGGCAAAAAATGAGTATTAAAGCAATGTCTGTGTCGCACGTTCCTGACCAAATAGCCAAACAGTAAGACTCAAGACTGTGTCTGCCAATTATCCTGGACACACTCTACCAAAGCACCTTGCATATATTATAACATTGCCTACTTTTTGGGGTGACATTGTGCAGATAGTTGAATATATTTTAAAAGATTCTCCCAAGACCGAAGCGAATAATTTATCAAAAATGTTGGACCGATCAATGTTGTCCAAAAATACCAATGTTTATATAATAAACAGTTCTTCCTCAAACCCCACAAGAAAACCCATTATCCTAGGAAATGAAACATACCATTCCACAAAATATTTCTCGTTTTTAAGATACTGGGTTTTTTGGTTTGTTTGTTTAATTTTTTATTTTTTTATTAGCATATAATGTATTAGTAGCAGGGGTACAGGTCTGTGAATTGCCAGGTTTACGCACTTCATAGCACAAACCTTCCCCAATGTTCATAACCCAACCACCCTCTCCCTACTCCTCTCCCCTGGCAACCCTCAGTTTGTTTTGTGAGATTAAGAGTCTCTTATGGTTTGCCTCCCTCCCAATGCCATCTTGTATCATTTATTCTTTTCCTACATCCCAAACCCCCCACGTTGCCTCTCAACTTCCTCATATCAGGGAGATCATATGATAGTTGTCTTTCTCTGATTGACTTATTTCGCTAAGCGTAATACCCTCTAGTTCCATCCACGTCATCGCAAATGGCAGGATTTCATTTCTTTTGATGGCTGCATAGTATTCCATTGTATGTATGTGTGTGTGTGTGTGTGTGTGTGTGTGTATACCACATCTTCTTTATCCATTCTAAGATGCTATTTTAAGCTGAGTCATCTTTTCTTCTCAAATTGCTGTCAAGGACAGCTGGGATAGAGGGTTATATTGGAGTCTTCTAAGACAAATAAGACGAGTTTATAGAAGATGACTTTCATCTCCAGATTTGTTAGCTGGAGGGCAATGCCAAATGTTGAGCCTAAAAGATGAATTTAAGTTACCCTACAAAATAAAGGTTGTGAAGTGAACTGATCCCATTAGATACCAAGCTTTCCAATACAACCCATCTTGTCTTTTTAACTATGCTCCATCCATCTAATCACAAAAGAAACACATTTCTTGTGAGACGTATTAGCATTTTTAACCTCTATCACCACTGCCCACCCAGGAAAAAAACTAATTTTGAAATTACTGAATTGACTTATGTATGTATATGATTATTATTATAGTAAATAATCATTCCACTCCACCCATCATCGTTTTTCTGTGGGATGTATAGTTAATGGGGCTCCCATTGAGGGAAAAAAATATGCTCAGTTCCTTGGGCACTGATCTACTCTTACTGCTACCCCTGGCCAAGGAAAGATGACTGTGTCTGAGATTCATGTACTCTTTGAACAACTACCTGTTCTCTCGCCTGCCTGTACTCCGAACTAAGGCAGAAGCCTGAGAGTCCATGAAACACCAATTTCCCAATCACATAACTACTTCATTACATGGGTACTGGTGTCTCTGGCTAAGATCAACAATTGGGATTCATGTTTGAATGACATTGGCTCACGCCTCCCAGTCCCTGGCTGCTCGGAGCCACTACAGGCCCCACAGAGGAGTAAGGCCTTCACACTGAGAACCTACAACACAAGGCTCAGAGAAGGTCTGCATCCTGATGCCAGTAGGCTCCCGAAAAAGAAGCAAGATGGAAGAGAGTAAGATCAACCTCCCTCTCTCCATCCAATTTCCAGCTGGACAAGTCATTTCTGTAGAGAGGGGAGTCAGTGGTTTAAAAGGCCAACTACAATACTCTCCCTGGGCCCCATCTAGAAGGAAGCATGGAGACAAGGAAAAAGGGACCCCCTCCACCTCCAATGCATGCCTTTCCTCTCCTAGCAGGGTACAGAAAAAAAAGTGTTCTAAATGGAAACTCACCAGTCTGAAATAATTAATTTGCCTTTGTAAGTTCTAAATTTAATACAAAGAAGTGATTTATATATTAGAGTAATTTAGCTCATTAGTTTCTGATATTAAGCCTATTTTCACTAGCATGGATCCTTTGCTATTAGCCTTACCTGTATTGTAATAGGAAAATGGGTATAGATTTTAAATTTTTCACTATTTCAACAATTATTTTCTCTCAGCTTAAAACCAACACACACACACACACCCACCCCACCCCCCCCCCCCACCCACACCCCCCCCCCCCCCCCCCCCCCCACACACACACTGTTGGGTTGCTCCCGTCTACTGTGTATTTATTACTGTTTCTAAAAAGAAACTTCCCAGATATCTCACACCAACACAGTATAACAAACTGTGCTTTGTTTACATGGAGTATATCTTGTCCCTAACTTATCCACCATCCATTAGCTCCTTTTGTACAAAAGATATGGGTTCTTTTTTAAGTTGTACCAGTGTTTTTGAGCCCAACGTTTTATTTGATAAAAATGAAAGTTTAGGTGAATTATATTTCATATGCTTTGTAGAATCAATATACTTAGAACCCTCAAATATCCCTTTCATCTTTGACTTCCAAATGTTTGAGATTAGCTAAAAACTGCAATATAAAGAAAACATGACATCAAGAAGGATGAGTTTCAACTTTTCTCGCATCAACACAGAAGAACAAGACTATAGCAGATCTGCCCTGTCATACTCCCTCAGACATGCTACGTCGGAAGTACCTTACATCAGCCACATGAGTGATTAAGTTGAGCAGAACAAGCAATTCACTCTTTCCTTGTATCATGTGCAGTTGGAAAATAATCATCAGACACTTCGTGCCAGCTGCTAGGGCCACAAGATGAATAACCCAGGTACTTAAATGCATGGATGCGTCAGCAAAGAAGGTCTCCTTGTACAGCTATCTCCAAATCTTTCTCAGGAGCAATGGGCAGACTGTGGTGGTTCTTCATTAAATATACACATGGCGGTTTCTGAGAGCAAGAAGATCTTGTGGAGCATCGTGGAAGATTATTCTGGAAAAGTAGTATGTCAGGTCTATCTTGAAGAAAGCGTAAGGTTCAGATCCACAGGGAGGAGTGGGGGAGTAATCCAGATGAGAGCATAGAGGAGCATTCTGGAAGCCCAAGAATGAGATAGAGATGAACCTGGTGCCTCAGCCTGGCTTCCCCGGAAGTTGAAGCCTCAGACTAAGAGCCCAAATGGTGTTATTTTAAGAGGAAATGCAACCCTAGGCAATAGGGGTAAAAGCTTAAGAGGAATGAAGCTGGGGAGAGGGAAGAGCCAGTATGAGGATGAATTTTTGTAACCAGTGTTGACAAATAAAACCAATCGCTCCATCCTTGGGAACACTTATCCCGAAGCCCAGCTTCATTTCATGACCAAATGACAATGGATGAAGCAAGGTGGGGAAAGGGGGAAACTTTTCACAGTGGTGACCAACTTCAATTGGTCAAGAGCCCTCTAGGAGTGATATTAACTCCACCCTACCTGCTAGTTGGACTTGTCTGAGTGCAGACACCCAACAGGCTTTTAGGGAAGCAACAACAGTAGAGCCCCAGGGCAATTATCTTCAATATTAAATTAAGTTTTGGGAAGCTTGCTCTAATGAAATGAGCAAGCAGATGGCAGGCGAGGTTGTGAAAAGGGGACTAGAAACAGCAATGTATGTTGTCATGCTATTGTAATGGATTTAGCAGGGAAGTCACATGGACAAGGACCGTGGCTGTAATGATAGGACTGGCAAAGCACTGGGCCAGGAGTCAGGGGACCTGGATTCTGGTCCATATGCCACTCATGATTCACTTTCTGAGCTCCGACATGTGAAATTACTACTCTGGGTCTCCATTTTCCAGGCTCTATTACCTCATCAAGTTAAGAGACAAAAGACATTGTATTGGAAATCCTCTTGTAAAATGTGAGAGATCATTAAAATCGTCAGAACATATGAACAAGGAGAATTGCACTGTATTTTTCTGTTTGCTTCACCTACATTTACAGACATCAAAGGTCAAAGACCAGGAAGAACACTGGGGTCCACACTCTCAGCTTTATGTAAATACAGTCTGCATACTGAAATAAAATCAATATGGCTGAGGCAATTAACCACATGATTAGAAATTGTGACAATTAAAACAACCCACAATGGAAAAACAAATTTCTGTGTAGAAAGAACAATACTGTTCTCACTGGATTGTTTACAATAAATAAATTTTCTAAATTCTAAGCTCTCAGTCATAACTTACTTTGTAAGCACAAAACATCTTGCTTTATAACTGGAGATATTTAGTAACTATTGCTTTGTCTACATAAGAAAAACTAATTTTTTTAAATAAGGTAATTATTTAGATGATAAAATCCTTAAAATCCCATTCAATTCATTCATCTTAATTTTAGTCAAAAAAAAAAAAAAGGCCCCTTACCTAGATTATCAAGATAATTACTTCAATGTGTACTTCATAAGCAAACAGAGATCTTTTATTTTCCTCCATTAGCTACCTCAAATCACTAGGACCATTCTGTCCTAGCTCTGTCATTAAAATTCCCTACTACCCACTCCAACTGTTCCAACCTGCAGCCTACCTTACCCCTAGGCACTGGAACCGGCACAGACTGTGAATGGAATTTCAAGTAACCAGTAACACCAGTAACATTTTCTCTGGTTTTAGCATCTATGGATAGAGGATTCACTGTTTAAAAAAAAAATAGGGCACAAAGTGCTGATGGGTGGGAGACTATAACAATGGACACATTTTGAGTTATTGCTGTTCTGTGAGTCAAGGGACTTCTGTTCTTCTTCTAGTTCCAATGACTGGCTGTGACCTTTAGCAAGTAACAAAGCTTATGTGAGCCCCAGTTTCAGCAAGTGTTAATAAATACATGAGACTGAATGTTCTTGAAGGTATTTTCTAGCTCTGATATTCAAAGTTTATGGAAGCAGCAAAATGAAATGGTTTTCCCAAGAATACGACCTGTTACAATTCAGGTTTAACTGGTCCAACTAGGTTTTATCACATCATAGGAAGAGCAGCCACCACCACTAAAGTCATTCATGCTAAACTGGACAAAACTCACTTAAGTTGATTGCTTCATTCATCAATGCCTGAGTCTGGTCCTCTCAATTGTTGGGACATTTGTGATGAAAACAGAGCAACTGATATTATAAAGGTCAATTATGACAAGTACATGCCCCATCCTCCTTTTCCTGTGCAAAATAATCCCTGATACATTCAGGAATACACAGCCTTGGCCTCTTTCCTTGAACTATTTCTACTTCCTGAAAATCATTCTTCACCTTCTGGTACTGGGCAGTCAAAGACAATCACAGGATTCACTCATTCAGCTGAGCCGCCATGTCAAGTGCTTACCAAAGTCTATTCTTCCACCAGAGTTCTCCATACTCTTTTTTCTAGCGCACCCCCCCCCCCCTCCTTCCCCCATTAACCTTCTCCAAGTTCTTTGGTTCTCTCGGTGGCAGGAGCCTCTCGATTTCATCTGGAGTGAATACTTATCTCTAAATCAACAAGCTAAACCCCCAACAATGTATTTTGCCTTGCTTCAGAAATACAGGGCAACTCATGAAGAAACGCATTGGGTAGAAAAATGAAATATATTCTCCATTTGGAAGAGGGTTGAGGCAATGAAAAACTAAGGGTAATAATGTGAAGATTCCAGGAGGTAAGTTAACATTTATGCCATAAAGTCCTGTGCACACAGTAAAGGGAGATCTCTAATTTGTTACTCCCCTTAGATCTGTCAGCAAGAAGAGGAAAAGATGACTACTTATGTAATTTACTGTGTTCATAAGATAAAGATATACCAGTTGCTCTGAAGAAGCAGAGAGAAATACCTCTTCCAGACTCTTATACGAAGGATTCTCTGTCATGTGCTGAACCAGCAACTTAATCCTTCTGGTAAGTAAGTCATAGAGCTTCGTAGCTTTGTTTCTGATGATATCCTTCGATATAAGCTGATGACAAGCCAAAGGGGCAGTGTAAGAAAATCAATACACAGGATGTAGATAAAGATGTAATTGGATTGAATCCAATGAGACATTTTCCATTATTGAGAATATTCTGTGTCTCAACCAAATGTTTGGTAGCCATTGTGTAGCAATGCAGTTAAGGTAATCTGTGCCAATGTCTCCCCAAAGTGCCGGGCAACAGTTAAGGGACCAGCCAAATGCTTAATCATCCTGCCAAGCCAGGGATAGAACTGCCATTCTTTTATGAAAATGGAACTGATTAACAAGAGCAAGTGCCCACACAGAACCCCAAGCCACACATTCCCTGAGCTGATTGAGGGTCACCCACAAGGCAAAGGGCCTCTTTATGAAGAGCAGTGACCACAACCCAGGGGCGCCAGGACAGGTGGGAGTCCCAGATGTGACGCCACCCAATGTAACTGTTAGTCCAGTCTGTGAAAATTCTACAGCAACTAAAACCAAACAATCTACCTTGCCCATTAAATAATAAATCAAATATCAAGAAAGTACCCATGTGAAGTCTAGAGCTTTCTGGGCTATCATTTCCTCACACAGCCTGGAAAGACAAAACTGTTGCAAGCTGGTTCATAGGCATCAAGTGGATTAGATGACCTGTTAGAATGCAGCATTATTATTTACATACCAGTTAGAAACCGGGGGTCTGTTGAAACAAACCTGATAGCTTAGTGTTGGAAGGATTGCTGTGTGATCCCTTTTACTATGGAGCCCATTTCCGGTCTGGTATTACAACCTTGCCATCTTCCCCTATGAAAATGCTTGGCTTCCAATATTTTAGAGAATGTGTAGTGTGTGTGGGATGGGGTGGTGGGGGCATCATCTTTTTAAAATTTAATTTAACAAGTATCCACTTGCCTATTCTGGCATCTGGAAAAACCCTAAGCTTCTTCATTCCCTTTCACCTTTATATTCTCCCACTTCTACAAAAGTTCAGCATTTAATCAACTGTCAACAAATACTGATTGAATCATATATTTGGGTCCAAATAAGACAGTCATAATTGACCCCACTGAAAATAATCACAATACATCAGAGTCTGCCTTGCTTGATGAATGGTACAAGTTTTAGAAAATCCCTTGATAAAAATGCATATTCTTTGATTCACCCTTAAGAACTGGGATTGGTTCCGTTTGGGGAGGGACTCCAATGTCTGACTTTTAACAAGCATCCCACCTCATTTGAATGTAAGCGATTCAGGAATTCAGGTTTGAAAAACATTGCAGTAGATGCTAACCAAGGTTCTCAAGGAAAATTACCAGCTCAAGGTCTGAGCCCCTATCTAGTTTGTATTCATGATCAAATGATTATAGAGGTCAGTAAGAGCTGTGAACAATCACACAAATACTAAGAACAACGCAAGATGGTCAAGTATAAAAGAGAAGTCCATAAGGGACTATGTGTGTCAAAAATTTATGCTTCTTTTGTAAACCCTTGCCTGAAAAACTCAAGTCTGTATTTTATCAAGCCAAGTGTTTTAGAAAGAAGAGATTCTAAGCTAGTAAGTCTATGCTTTCGGACAAATAAAAGGCACAGCCATTTAAAAAGGAAGCTTAGCTACATCCAGGATTTATAAGCAAATATTATGAAAACCCAGCAAAAAGGCTGCCTGGGATCCACAAATTTCAGGGCATTAGCAGACCTTTCAGCCAAATTTAAATGTCTCACGTAGATTTATTATTCCCAAGATTTTATTGTGTTTTGTTTTGCTTCTTAATTTAATTCTCAAATAGCCTCTGGGGTTAACTAATGGTTCTAATATAAACACCGTCAGGGCAGAAACTGGAATGCCTTTAAACTTTAGGGGCCAGATACAAAGATCTGGCAATACTATTAGCTATAGGTGGTTATTTATGAGACAGGAATGGGCGTCTCTGGAAAGGCAGCTCTGATGCTGTGAATTTTCAGGTGGGGCAATTATAGGAAGGTGAACTTCTTGCCTGGTGATATCATTTATTCATTCAAATATCATTAAGCATCTATTAAATGTTAATTTAATAGATGCTTAATGATATTTTCAATGTTTATTTTCAAACAAATTCTGACAGGGACTTAGAAAGCTAAGGTAAATTAACTCAACTCTCTACTATCAAAAGCTCACATTCTGTGACTCAGTTGGAGTAACAGTAACAGAGGCACATATAAGACATCACGAGAAAGGCCAAAAACTCAAGGCATCTCTGGAAGAGATGATGCCTTAAGACTTTTTTTTTCCCCCAGAACAAGAGTGCAGAAGCATGGGGGGTGGGGGGCAGCAGGGGCAAAGAGAGAGGGAGAGAAAAAAGCTCAAGCAGATACCAAGATGAGCATGGAGCCTGATGCTGGACTCAGTCTTACAACCACGAGATCATGACGTGAGCCGGACCGAGTCAGTGGATCAACCCACTGAGTCACCCAGGTGCCCCCCACCTTAAAGGGAGAATAAGAGTTTAGACAGGGGGAGAGGGAGAGACAATCTAAGGACTTCAGACAGGGAGCAGATGAATTCAGTGAGGGACAGCAGGAAAAGTGATGGGACCATATCACCATTATGTGATGGGAACATAACTTGAGAGTAAATGAGTGGTAAGGCTTGAGGATGGAAAGTCATGAAGGGGTCATATCATGGAGTGTTTTTCTTTATAAACCTTAGGAGTGTTTGAGCCAGCCAATGGAATTCTCAAAAGAACAGGGAGGGGGTCATTGCAAAGACAATATACTGGGAAGCAAGCCTTTTTTAATCAGGAAAGAATGAGTTATGAGTATTCTTTTCATTTAAGGAATGTTGGCCCTTAAAGAGGGAGATAATTAAGCCCAAAGGTTTTCTTGCTCAATGTCTGATTACATCAGAAAAACATTGATCCTTAGTGGAATACCACAGATTCATAAAGTGTGGTGGTCGTTCTTGGTACTTCTCTTTCTAGACCCTTCTCCAAAGAAAAGTGAATATGAAGCTACAACAAATGGTGGTCAGTCCTCTTTTCCCTAAGACTTCCTGGATCAGAAGGGGAACAAATCAGTCACCTATGATTAGAGGAACTTCATTTTAAGGATGAATGGGATCAAGCTTAGAAAAAAAGACATCAGTCTTCAGAGTCACTGGAAGAACTAGTTTGCATTGTTCCAGTAACAATGATAAGATCACAAGACTTTCCAGCCTCTTCCATTCCTGTGTCTTGAAGATTACATACTTATAGCATCCTGTGCTATCACTCCCGTAATTTTCCTGCTTTTTTTTTCAACATTTCTCATCAAATCAGAACAACTAAAAACATCTTAAATTGAAGAATATCTTTCTGTAAAACCATTCATTTTTAAAGCAAATTAGGTGGAGACAACTCACAATTAGAGAAGCAATAGGTGTACATTAAAGAACATTTGTCCTCCAGATTTATGTTTCACTCATGAATGACCTCATCATAGAAAGAAAGTAGCGTAATTTATATCAATAATTTGCTTCTGTGATGTGTGAAGAAAATAATACCCCATGATCAATTAAAGATGCTTTTAGGACTGCATTTTATCTGCTGATTTTCCCCTATTTACATTTAGAAATGCCAAGTCACAGGAACAGAATTATGAAGATGGTCCATTTGGGGCCATTTGGGGGTAGAGCCCTCCTTGTCTATAGTCCAAGAAGAATGGTACTGATTAAGTGGAAATGCCGTGTTGGGTTTGACTTTTTCATCACAATAATTAGAAGTGGCGAGCCCACTTCTAATTCTCTAATTTCCTAGGGTAGAGCTCACCTAAGTGGAGTTGCAACTTTTGCATAAACTGGTCAATCCCTTGGCCAAACAGATTCATTTGATTTGCCTTTTCTTTTTTTAAAAAATATTTTATTTATTTATTTGACAGAGAGAGGGATCAGAAGTAGGCAGAGAAACAGGCAGAGAGAGGGGAGGAAGCAGGCTCCCTGCTGAGCAGAGAGCCCAATGCGGGGCTGCATCCCAGGACCCTGAGACCATGACCTGAGCTGAAGGCAGAGGCCTTAACCCACTGAGCCACCCAGGCACCCTGATTTGCCTTTTCAAGTGACCTTTTGAGTTGTAATCATTCACTTTCTCTTCATGCTTTATTTCTTCTTACTTTACTGGAGAGTATTTTAGAATGTTTGTCATGAAAAGAGCTACATAAATATTAATGTATTGATAGTGTTATGGCTTTTCAAACCTATATTTCATTTCATGGGTTTTAAGAGCTACAACATTTACTGACTGCACAGAAGATATAGGTATAATGGACTTACTGAAATGCCCCAAATGTGATAAAATAGATGAATTATTAATCCCATGAAAGCCACGATGATCCTGTTTAAATGTCAAATTTTCTGAACCAATCTAGGATTTATTTATTTATTTATACCAACAGAGATAAAATTTGGATGTCAGAAAAATATAATGAGCACTCTAATTTCAGAAGTTCCAAGTTAATTTGGAGACACATAAAGCAAACAAAAAGCATAAGTGAAGTGACAAAAATACTCTAACTTAAGGCTACATGGTCATGTGTCAGTTCCTCTGGCTGGGCTTTCTGACTCCAAACCCTACAGGGGGCCATGAGGTCACAAGTCAACAGACTGACAGTTGCCTTCTTCGCTTTAAGGCATCTCTGGAACACATTAGATAAAAAATAAAATCACCATTAGAGGGGCATTTGGGATGGCCTCAAAGAGATGAAAAGAGCTCACCTGCTGATCCTCTTCATCTGTTATAACATAGAGAGAAATTTAAGGAACGGGAGCTTTTATACAGCACAAGTACTCTATTTCAATACAGAATTTTCTATATTTAAAAATATCAATCTGTATAAAACTGACAATTCACTCAGTGCTTTATTACCATGTAGCTAGTGAGAAGACAAAATCCATAGGACAGACAAGAGATAACCTGGCAATTCCCTCCTCCAGAAGTGTTTGCCAAATAATGACATAGGAAGTGCATTGTACTTCACACTCCAAGGAACACAAAGCAAGAATACAGGGTTTCTAGTCTAAGTGTTAGGGAGCCAGAGCAAATATGAAAATATGCACGTAGAGAACTGGTAAAGCTTAATACTTGGCCAGGTAGCAGTATATAAACTGCAAGAGCAGCTCTAATGGCCCCTGATTATCACAGTTGGTTAGCACTAATCTATAGAAGTTTGAACCTGGGACACCTGGGTGGCTCAGTCGGTGAAGCGTCTGCCTTTGGTTCAGAGTCCTGGGATCAACTCCCACATCAGGCTCCCTGCTCAGTGAGGGGTCTGCTTCTCCCTCTCCCCCTCCACACTGTTCATGCTCTCTCTCTCTTCCACATGAGCTTGCACTCTCAAATAAATAAATAAAATCTTACAAAGAAGAAAAGAAGTATGAACTTAATGTGCACCTGAGACTCGTTTCAGCGACCTAGAATCTGACCACCCACAGCACGGACCACTGTCAGTGCTTAGTTGCTGTGGCCAAGAGGAAAGAGGCCCTTGATTTTGACAAGAGCTTGCATTACACAAAAGCAAGGAGAGTGGAGAGTAAGCAAGGAGTGGAAAATTCAGCAGCTGGGGGCAGCAAGGTCAGAGGGGCTGTGCTGAGCTCCATGACATCCCTGTTCACTGCCAGCAGCAGAGCTGCCACCAAAAAGATCATGGGATATAATTTTGCTCTGGTTTTCGCCACCAGTCCTCTACTAGTTTTCCACTTGATTGATTGTATAAATCCATTTTCAATGAACAGAATCATGATCGGGAGCACTTGCTTCACATAGGAGCCCTCAATGATAGAGCTAGCCAGCTCAGATTCATGACAGAGAATGTTTTAGGGATACATATGGAACTGGGGGACAAAAACTTATGAGATGAGGGGAGCCTGGGTAGTTCAGTGGGTTAAAGCCTCTGCCTTTAGCTCAGGTCATGATCCCAGGGTCCTGGGATCGAGCCCCGCATCGGGTTCTCTGCTCAGCAGGAAGCCTGCTTCCCCCTACCCCCTGCCTGCCTCTCTGCCTATTTGTGATCTCTCTCTCTCTCTCTCTCTCTGTCAAATAAATAAATAAAATCTTTTTTAAAAAAATATTAAAAAAAACCTTATGAGATGACATAACTGTCTACCTAGCCGTCTTAGGCTTCAGCTGAAAAAATGTTGGAAAAAACAGAAGTCATTAAAATATAATCATATTCATATATAAAGATCAACCACATGAGTGTGAATAGAAAACAATACCTCATTTACAAAGGCACTTATGCACACACGCAAAAATACAACCGATTAAAATAAAGATAGCAACATGTCAATATTTATAGAGAAAACTATAAAATATATTAAATGAGGGGCACCTGGGTGGCTTAGCTGGTTAAGGCTCTGACTCTTGGTTTTGGCTCAGAATCAGGAAATGGAGCCCTGCATTGGGCTCTGCACTCAGTGCAGTCTGTTTGAGATTTTCTCCCTCTCCCTCTGCTTTTTTGCCTTTCTCTCTCTCTCTCAGATGAATGAATGAATGAATGAATGAATGAATGAATAATATCTTTAAAAATATATAGATACTAAATGACATAAAGTTATATTTAAAAAATGGAGACATAGGGGCCTCTGGGTGGCTCAGTGTGTTAAGTCTCTGCCTTCGGCTCAGGTCATGATCTCAGGGTCCTGGGATCAAGCCCCGCATCAGTCTCTCTGCTCAGCGGGGAGTCTGCTTCCCCCTCCCTCTCTCTGCCTGCCTCTCCGCCTACTTGTGCTCTCTCTCTGTCTATCAAATAAATAAATAAAAATCTTTTTAAAAAAATGGAGACATAATGTGTTCTCAGCTAGGAATATTGTAAAAACTGTAACTCACTCCAAACTAATATGTAAATGAAATGTGATGATAATTAAATAACACAGGGCAAAATGTTATCAAACTCCCAGGTGAATAACGGGACATTTCTAAAATAGCTCTGAGTAAAGGCAGCTGATGAAAAGGGAATAATCCTACTAGATATTAAAATATCTGCAAATACTAAAACATTTGACATATTAACATATAAACCCATATGATTTTAATAGATTAAAACATTCTAGAGCCCTAGAAATTTAAAAAAAAAAAATGGCTGAACACACCATAATAGAGACCAAGATAAATTCTAGTAAATATGAGACTTGGGTCATCTCTAAAGATGGAATTGCAAACCACTGGGTAAACACAGGATTGAGAGAATAATTTGTCATTGGTATGTAGATAACAAGTTGCCATAGGGAATTGTGTAAACGGCATCTTTTACTCACTGCTTAAACCAGTGGTTCTGTATTAGTTTTCTAGGGCTCCCACATCCAGTATCATAGACTGGGTGGTTTAAGCAAGTGATTTTCTCACAGTTCTGACCATGAAGTTGTTTTCATGTCCTGGCTATTATGCTTTGATGAACGTAGGAATGTAGAAATCTCTTTAAGATACTGACTGTGTTTCCTTTGGATTATGTATACACAGGAGAATTTCTGGATCACACAGTAGTTCTAGCCCTAATTTTTTGAGAAACTGCCACACTGTTGTCCATGACTGTGTCAATATACTTTGCCACCAACAGTGTCTAAGGGTTCCCTTCCGTCCCCCTCCTCCATGACAATTCTGAACTCTTGTCTTGGCAACAAAGATAATCAAGTGGGAACTGTATCAAACTAAAGAACTTCTGCACAACAAAGGACACAATCAAATGAAAACGCAGTTGGTAGAATGGGGTTTGCACACAATACATTTGATAAGGAGTTATCTAAAATAAAGAATTCCTACATTTTAACGGCAAAAAAAAAAAGCTCAAATAATCCAATTAAAAATGCATAAAAGACCCGAACAGATATTTTTCCCAAGATGGAACAAATTAATAGCCAAAAGATATATAAAAAGGTGCTCAACGTTAGGGAAATGCAAATCAAAACCCCATGAGCTATCACCCCACACCTGTGAGGAAGTCTGTTATGAAAAAGACAGAGATAACTAATCTCCTGTTCTTATAAGGACATTAGTCATATTGGATTAGAGCCCACCCTAATGACTTCATTTTACCTTAATTACTTCTTGTAAAGGCCCTATCTCCATATATTCTGAAGCCTGGGGGTTAGAAGTTCAACACATGAATTTTGGAAGAACACGATTCAGCCCATAACAAGTCATTCAGGTGGGTACCCAGACTAGCAGCAGTCTCAAACTTCTACACAGAATCACAAATGCTGGTGGCGCCTGGGCGGCTCAGTGGGTTAAACATCTGCCTTTGGCTCAGGTCATGATCTCAGGGTCCTGGGATCCAGCTCCATGGGCTCTCTGCTCAGCATGAAGCCTGCTTTTCCCTCTCCCTCTGCCTGGGAGTTGGAGCCTGATGAGCTGTATTTTCACGAATCCTCCAAGTGATTCTAAAGTATGGTAAAGTTGGAAGAACACTGTCTCAAACAAAAACAACTGCCTAACTGTTCCAAAATTAAAATGAGAAAAGCAAAATAAAGAGTTTGTATTGCACTGAGTAACACCCCCCCACCCAAAATCCATGTCCACCCAGAACCTCAGAATGCAACCTTGTATGGGAATAAGATCTTTGCAGATATAGTTAAATTAAGAAGAATTCATATTGATAAGGGTGTGTCCTATCCAATGACTTGAGTTTTTAAAGAAGAAAAAAATATACGGACACATGCATAGGGAGAATGCCATTTAAGAATGGAGAAAGATGCTGAAAAAGCATTTGACAAAGTACAGCATCCTTTCTTGATCAAAACTTTTCATAGTGTACAGATAGAGGGGACATACATCAATATAATCAATCCATCTATGAAAAACCCACAGCAAATATCATTCTCAATGGGGAAAAACTGAGAGCTTTTCCCCTAAGGTCAGGAACATGGCAGAGATGTCCACTATAAGGACTACAATTAAACATAATACTAGAATCCTAGCCTTGGCAATCAGACAACAAAAAGAAATAAAAGACATCCAAATCAGTGAAGAAGTCAAACTCTCATTCTTTGCAGAAGATATGGTGCTTAATGTGGAAAACCCAGAAGACTCCACTCCAAAACTGTGTGTACAGGAATTCAGCAAAGTGTCAGGATATAAAATCAATGCATAGAAATCAGTTGCATTTCTATACACCAACAGCAGGACAGAAGAAAGAGAAACTAAGGAGTCAATCCCATTTACAATTGCACCTAAAACCATGAGATACCTAGGAATAAATCTAACCAAAGAGGCAAAGAATCTGTACTCAGAATACTATACAGTACTCATGAAGGAAATTGAGGAAGACACAAAGAAATGGAAAAATGTTCTGTGCTCATGGACTGGAAGACCAAATATTGTGAAAATGTCTATGCTACTTGAGCAGTCTACACATTTAAAGCAATCCCTATCAAAATACCATCAACTTTTTTCAAAGAAATGGAACAAATAATCCTAAAATTGGTATGGAACCAGAAAAGACCCTGAATAGTCAGAAGAATGTTGAAAAAGAAAACCGAAGCTGGCAGCATCACAAGTATGGACTTCAAGCTCTACTACAAAGCTATAATCATCAAGACAGTGTGGTACTGGGACAAAAACAGACACACATAGATCATAGAACAGAATAGAGAGCCCAGAAATGGACCCTCAACTCTATAGTCAAGTAATCTTCCACAAAGCAGGGAAGAATGTCCAATGGAAAAAGACAGTATCTTTAACAAATAGTGTTGGGAAAATTGGACAGCAACATGCAGAAGAATGGAACTGGGCCATTTCCTTACACCCCACATGGAAATAGTCTCAAAATGGATGAAGGACATCAAGGTGAGGCAGGAATCCATCAAAATCCTTGAAAACACAGGCAGCAACCTCTCTGACCTCAGCCACAGCAATTTCTTCCCAGAAACATCACCAAAGGCAAGGGAAACAAGGGCAAAAATGAACTACTGGGAATTCATCAGGGTCAAAAGCTTTTGCAAAACAAAGGAAACAGTCAACAAAACCAAAAGATAACTGACAGAATGGGAGAAGATATTTGCAAATGACATATCAGATAAAGGGCTAGTATCCAAAGTCTATAAAGAACTCATCAAATTCAACACCCAAAGAACAAAGAATCCAATCAAAGAATGGGCAGAAGACAAATGAATAGACATTTCTGCAAAAAAGACATCCAAATGACCAATAGACACATGAAAAAATGCTCCACATCACTCGGCATCAGGGAAATACAAATCAAAACCACAGTGAGGTACCACCTCACACCAGTCAGAATGGCTAAAATTAACCAGTCAGGAAACCACAGGTGTTGGTGAGGATGTGGAGAAAGGGGAACCCACTTACACTGTTGGTGGGAATGCAAGCTGGTGCAACCACTCTGGAAAACAGTATGTGGCTTCCTCAAAAAGTTGAAAATAGAGCTACCCTATGACCCAGCAATTCTGCTACTGAGTATTTGCCCTAAAAATAAAAATATAATGATCTGAAGGGGCACATGCACCCAAATATTTATAGCAGCAATGTCCACAATAGCCAAACTATAGAAAGAACCTAGATGTCCATCAACATACGACTAGATAAATAAGCCCTTGTATATAAAAACAATGGAATACTATGCAGCTATCAAAAAGGAGAAATCTTGCCATTTGCAACGGCATGGATGGAACTAGAGGATATTATGGTAAGTGAAATAAGTCAATGAGAAAAAGACAATTATGATATGCTCTCACTGGTATGAGCAATTTGAGAGGCAGGACAGGGATTCATGGCAGGTAGGGAGGGAAAATAAATGAAACAAGATGAAACCAGAGAGGGAGACAAACTGTCAGTTGCTGAAAGGGAGGGGCATGGGAGGGATGGAGTGGTGGGATGATGGTCATTGGGGAGGGTAAGTGCTACGGTAAGTTCTGTGAATTATGTAAGACTGATGATTCACAGACATGTACCCCTGAAACAAATAATACATCACATGTTAATTAAAAAAAACTAATGATGTACTATATATCGGCTAACTGAACATGATAATAAAAAACAAAAAACTAAAAAAAAAAAAAAAAAAAAAAGAATGGAGGAAGAGATCAGAGTGGCGTCTCTACAAGTGAAGAACATCAAGGATTACCTGGAAAGCACCATGATCTAGAACAAATAACTAAGGATCCCTGAGAGAGGGCAAAGCCTTACCAACAACTTAATTTCAGGTTTCTGGACCCCAGAACTGAGAGAATAAATATCTGTTGGCTTAAGCCTCCAAGTTTGTGGTACTTTGTTATGGCAGCCCTAGGAAACTAATATAGAGTTCTTTTAAAACTGAAGTTTATTACATTCAAGTAAAGTTGTTTGGTTTTTTATTTCTAATTAGCATGTAGGTATGTTTATCACCTTGATTGTGGTAAGGATTTCACGAGTGTAGGCCCATCTCCAAAACCATCAAATTATGTACATTAAATGTGTCCAATATTTTGGTACATTAATTATACTTTAATACAGCCAGGCTTTTTTAATCTATAAAGTAAGCATCTTCCTTGTGGTAAAAAGTAATACAATAAAAAGATTAATGATAAACTGGAAAAAAGTTAACAATGCTTAACGACAAAGGCTGTTCCTTTAATGGACAAAAAGCCCAAAAAATGAGTAAGAGGAAGACGGATAACACAAAAGGTGAAAGAAGATGAAAATTTGAGAATACACTTTATAGGACAATAAATATATATCATATATATATATCTCACCAAAAGATGTGTTAAAACATAGTACCTGGCATTATTAAATAAGTGCAACTAAAATAAGATACAATGCTTTTCAACTATCAGAATGATACATTGAGTTTTAATGTTCAGTGCTCCAAGTTGGAGGGAAAAAGGCAATCTTTTGCATTCTGGGTGGAAAGTAAATTGCATGCTTTTGGTAAAGCAATTTGACGGTATCTATTAGATTTTTTTATGTGCACAGCACGTCATGCCCAATTACATACACGATTATTCCAAGATACATGTGAAAGGATACTCCTTACAGGACGTTGTGCTGAGAAAAAAACAAAAACCTACCTATAACCTAAACATATATGACTTATATAAATCACATAGACCACCTATACGACATTATCAAATTATGAAATATCTGAATTAAGGAAAAAATAAACAGACATTTAAAAGATTGAGGTATGTTTCTATCTACTAATACAGAAAAATTTTTTTAAATATTTTTTTTCAAGATTCTTTTCTTGAAGTAATCTCTACACCTAATGTGGGGCCTGAACTTGAACCCAAGATCAAAAGTCACATGACTCACCATTGGAACCAGCCCGCTGCCCCAATACGGAAAATTTTGGGTATTTTAATAAACATGAACACTCAGGAGCAGAAAAGTGAACTTTCTTTAATTCTTTTATACATTAACAAGTAAAATGTTTTTCTGGAAGTAATTACAAAGAATGATAACAGTGGGTACCTTTGTTAAAGGGTCTTTGGGGTATAAGAAAAAAGGCCTTTTCTGCACCTACTGCCCTTCTGTATGGTTTACCTATTCTAAGCATAGATATTCAGAGAGACACACAAAAACATGTGTAAATATCATGCTAATTTATATAAGGTGGATGTGGAGATAATGGGTTTTTTACATGTTTTTTATTGTAGTGTTCTGTACTAACATCATTCACACCTGAGACTTTCAAAAAGGCAGGAGAGAGGTGCCTGGGTGACTCAGTCCTTAAGCATCTGCCTTCAACTCAGGTCATGATCCCAAGGTCCTTGGATCCAGTCCCATATAGGGCTCCTTGCTCTGTGGGAAGCCTGCTTCTCCCTCTCCCACTCCCCCTGTTTGTGTTCCCTCTCTCTGTGTGTTTCTCTCTGTTAGAAAAATAAAATATTTTTTAAAAAAGGCAAGAGACAATTAACTTTCCATTGAAATGCTTTACACACTATTTAAAAAACAAACAAAACATGGGCAAGTCTTTCCTACTGTGCTTCTTTGCTCTCATAGGTATACGCAAGTATTTCAAGACAGAAGCCTTTGATTTTTGTACCCACTTAGACCTGCCTTCTTAACTTCCGGCATCACCAACTCATCGATTGTTCTCTGGTGGGTCTTTCCACATCACCACTCATTGAGATGACAGCAGTTAAGTTGAAAAAATAGCACTTCCACCCACGACTCGGCTTTAAAAAGGTGACTTTATAAATCAAGGGACAGGAACGCCGCGTGACAATAAAGAAACGGTGTAGTCACCGGTCACGACACTTGTCTCAGAATTTAAAGAGATCCATTTTGCAGGGCCGCAGTTGGTGGCGGACGACAGCAGACAAACGCGGGGGAATTTGGAATCTTGGCCTTTCAGAGCTGGTGTTTATCATCATTCACTCTAACACCTCCGCCAGGCAAGGCGGGTAGGGATGTGGGGGAGGAAGGCTGTTTCCAGCATTCAAGGTAAACAATTGACTCTGGATCACACATGACAGATGGGAGCCCAGGGCTCAAGCTGTGGCTGGGGGGTGGGGGTCTGGCCTTACATCCTGGCTCCACTGGGACTCAGTATATCACCTGCAACAGTGGGAGGTGACACTAGCCTCTTCATAGGGTTGTTCTGAGTGTTAGTTAATTCAGCTGATGCGGGGGCCTATCACAGGGCCTGAGAGTGAGCTAGCCTTTTTTATCCAGTGGCCCATTAAAAAATATTGTATTGGAAATATATAAAGAATTTAGATTTTTACTGCATCAGTTGTAATGAAGGAAAGAGACACCATGAGCAAGTCCAAGGGATCAGGCACACAAATTTCATTGTAACTGGCTGCTGGCTTGAGACCAAAGTCATTACCCTAAAAGGAACAGACATGCACTGTTCAATGCTGTTAGAAAAAATTACGTCCTGTATTGTTTTGTTTTGTTTTACATATTGGACTCATTCTGACTCTATCAAGCACATTCCATTTTTTTAAAGATTTTATTTATTTGAGAGAGTGCATGAGAGATAGATGCATGAGTGGGGGGAGGGGCAGAAATAAAGGGAGAAGCAGACTTCCTGCTGAGTAAGGAGCCTGATGCTGGGCTAGATATTGGGACCCTGGGATCATGACCTGAGCTGAAGGCAGATGCTTACCGACTGAGCCACCCAGGGGGCTTTGTGTGCTAAGAATCACATTTTTAACTTTTGATTCCAATTACAGGAGACTAAAACCAGCCACAGAGTTGGCGAGATGAGAAGTAAATGTGATTTCGTTTGGAGTTTGTGTTTTCACTTGTAACAAAGTCATGGTTGCCTATCAGGGGCTTAGGGATCATCTGGATTTCAGGCAGGAGGGACAAAGGCTGTTTGGTTTTCACAGTGCCAGTTCCCCTACTTGTTTGCAGAAATGCCTGTGACCCTGGGGATGCTGAGCTCCTGAAGGAGGTGATGTCCTGAGCACTTGCTCTATTTATAAAAGTCACTGTGTTTTGGCAGAACTTGCAACATGCAATACCAAAAAAAAAAAAAAAAAAAAAAAAAAAAGTCTTCATAAAATGAGCTTATCTTACTCTAACAGGCTATTTTTTCTATTTGAGAGAAAGTTAGAGCACACTAGCAAAGTGATTTTAAAAACAAGTTTAAAAAACAAGAAATACGTATTTATTTTTATGTGTCTCTCAGTTACATCTTTAATGACTTAAAAAAGGACATATTAGGGGAGCCTCAGTCATGCAGTCAAAAGTATCTGCCTTCGCCTCAGGTCATGATCTCAGGATCCTGGAATGCGCCCTGCTCAGCGGGGAATCTCTTCTGCCTGCTCCTCCCTCTGCTTGTGCTGTCCGTGAGGTAAATAAATAAATCTTTAAAAATAAATAAATGAATGTATGCATGCATTATTAGGTTGGGGCTGTCACTTTATCTGCATAGAACTGGAAGGTGAGGTGTTGTGACCCCAGGGAATACCCAAGCATTCATCATGAGCCCCCCCTAGAGCAGGGGGGCTCTCCACCCTTTGAACTGGTATGCAACATTTTGTGGGTCCGTACATCATTTGCATCAGATATTCAGAGGGGTCTGGATAGGTCAACTAATTGAAAAACACAGTCCTAGGGACACCTGGGTGGCTCAGTGGGTTAAGCCTCTGCCTTCAGCTCCAGTCATGATCTCAGGGTCCTGGGATCAAGCCCCGCTTCGGGCTCTCTGCTCAAGCAGGGAGCCTGCTTCCTCCTCTCTCTCTCTCTGCCTGCCTCTCTGCCTACTTGTGTTCTCTGTCAAATAAATAAATAAAAATCTTTAAAAAACAAAACAAAACAAAAAAACCACAGTGCTATGGAACAAAAACCCTTATGCATTTGAGAACTTTTAAATAAATGAAGACTGGACGGGCTTATCGCTCAGTGACAGAACAGACTGAGGGAGAGCTCACTCTATATAGGTGAACCTCTTTGTGTTTAGCAGAAACAGTCTGATCACCCAGAGAGCAAATGAAACCTGCACTCTAAGTCAAGTTACCCATGAGGCTCTTTGTTGATAAGGAGGTCCTAACCTTGCCCTGCTCACAGAGCCTACACAAGGACAAGGTCAACTCAATAAGCATAACTTAGTCAACATGAGTGTCAATTTACATGTTCCTCTTCTCTTTCTTTTTTCACATTTTGCTTTACTTCTTAGCTTTCTTTAATAGAAACTATTCTGATCACCTAAGCTATAAAGACTTTCTTAATTCTTTTAGGAGCATTTCAATTGCTCTTTCAAAAAAGGGAAGTAGAACTGTACTTGGGTTTAGAATACCTTCATTTTTGTAAGCAGATTTATGTCTCTCTTACACAGTTAAAAACTGTTTAAAGAAAAAAAAACTTTAATTGTTTAGAGAAAAACAATTATGAAATGCTAAATAGGCAGAGGATATATAAAAGTAAGTCATGTGGATGTTTTTTTCCCGATTGTACTTACGTTGATATGATTGGAAAAGACACTGAAAAATAAAACTTTTGTCCTTTTGTTACGACAGTGCACCATGAAGAAAATATTTGTGGGTTGGCTCTAAAAGATTTTGGGGGTTATTAATACATTTTTATTCTCTACAATAAAAACTTGGAATCATCATTCAAGATGTTATGGAATTTGAGAGTACATTCAAAAGTTTTCTCTGAGGGTCTGTTATGGAAAACAATTGGAGAACTCTGTCTATTCAGGTTTAAATTATTAATGTTTTGACTCTCTTTGGGGCATATGAGGCAGATTATAGATCCTGGTCAGCACACTCCTTTTGGGACGGGGCTGCCTATTTCTATGATTGTCCATGCACTCGTAAACAAAGGAGAACATCTTTACCAATAAAAGATTTTAAGTTTACAATTTACAGCCGTGAGTATAAAATGGCCCAAAATAATGTGGATAGACAAAGCATCTTAAATTCCCTTCTGATTAGAGGTCATAAAGTATAAACATGCTATTTAAATACCACTCAAGAAGAAAAATGAGAAACAGACTAGATTTTCTTGTGGTGCAAATGTTCAGACTTACACACATTTGTGGGGGGAAAAAAAAACAACTTTCAGTGCGTAGACCAAATGCATGCTAGAACCAGATTCCAATAACTTGGACCCTCTTCTCAGGCACAGATGCATAATCTTCCATTTCTTGGATGGATGTGGATTAGGAAGAACACACATCTGATTTGTCTTCCGAAGATAGCTTTATTTTTCTTGGCTTCATCTCAGCTCTCTTTCCATTTGATAATCACTGAGGGGGAAAAAAAAATGGTTTTCACCCAATTATCAACTCATATATGTATATTCATATTCTTTCCTCTTTAAAAAGCTTAATTTTAATATAACCCTCAGTGGGCGACTGGGTAGGCTCAGTCAGTCAAATGATGAACTCTTGATTTTGGTTCAGTTCATGATCTCAGGGTCCTGAGACTGAACCCTGCATTGGACCCTGTGCTGAGTACAGAGTCTGCTTGTCCCTGTCCCTCTGCCCCTATCCATGCTTATTCCCTCTAAAATAAATAAATAAATGAATAAACTCTTAAAAACAAAAACAAAAAAATCAGAATATTGATTGCCTAATTAGTAGTCTGTGAGATAAAATTCCAATTCACCGTTATCAAAGCCCACTAATTCCGAAGATGTGTCTTTTTATCTTAAATCTAGCACTTTTCTATGGCAAGGTAATAAATTCTAGTTAAGCAAACACCTGTGCAGAATATAAGACTCAATAATCTCCTTCAACCCGCCATCAACCTGAATGGGCCACTAAGTCAGTGATAATCTGATCTGGAAAATTTATAAACAATGAAAACATAACCAAAATCAGTCTCCTGGTTGTTATTTTTTTTCTTTACTGCTATGCAATGGACTTTTTCAGTATCACTGATAAGATATATTTTAAGAAAAAATGATCAGTCTAAGTTCTGAATAATTGTTTTGGTTAATACTAAGTTTTAACCATATTTATATAACTAGTATTTAAATATTTTTATATAATATATATAGTTACAAACTGGCATGTTTTTCTTACTGAACTTGTAGAAGAAAGTGTGTTACACATGGGAATCTATTTGGACATCTCCTCTTTGTAAACTGTGACAGATGACAGATATGGCCTTGGGTACACATATAGGTGTGCACGGACACTAGATTTCTATAATTCAAAATTGTCCAACCTTGTGTTGACAAGTTAGTACACAAGTTGACAAAGAACATCTCCACCTCCGTGATGCTACATATTCCTGTGTTTAAACAGCTGATTCTAAAGAAAAATTTTTCAACACTGAAGCTGAAATAGTTGTAGTTGAGCATGCCAGTTCTGTCTTTATAACCTCATAGGGTTTTTACTTATTTTAAAATGTAAAAGAGGGAAATAGAGGAGAGGATGGAAGATCCTGAACTCACGCCCTTCCACAGACAAACTGCTACAGCATGTAGAGCGACTGTCTCTGACAACAGCCTGAAGACCAGCCGAATAGGTACTCCATAGCTAAAGATAGGAAGAATAAACCATATCAAGAAGGTCCAGAAGGGCAGAGCGCTGCTCTTCTTGGGAACCAAACCACAAGGGTGGAGACTAGCAAGTGAGAGAGGTATGATAGAATGGAGGTAACACCTGAGGAGCAAGGAATTTCAACCCTACATCTGATACCCCAACTCTGTGATCTGGACCAGGGACATGAGTCCTTCTAACATGTGTAACAGCTGGCTTTGAAAATCACAAGTGTCTAACCCAAGGACACTGGATGGTGACAGGAGGTCCAGCCTCTACTCTTCAAGGGCTCTCATAAACACACTTTCTTTAAGACCCAGCACAGAGTCAAGAGTTTGAGAAACACCTGGGGTGTATGTGAAAGATATTTATGGAATAACTTTAGGATTTATACCAAAGGGTAAGGATCTGTAGGAAATTTCTCTGGGAAGAGAAGCATGGACAGGCATCTTTTTTCTTGACCAGCAGCCTAGCTCTCCTGAGGGCCAGTTCTGACACTCTCCATCTACCTTGCTAGCACCACTCACCTGGGCAGGGCACACCTGCAGACCCAGTCCACCCAATCCACCTGCCCTGCAGATGCCCCTGCAAAGCAACTAGTTTACCACCCTTTGTAGCCAACAGTATTTGTACCCCCTGCTCTGGTAAGAGGGGGTCAACCCCACCCACCAGTGTGCCTATAATAGTCATGGTCCAATTACCGTAAGTAGGCACATGCAGCCCATAGTAGACATCCTTGGAGCACCTGGTTCTGGTGACCAGGGAGAATGCATTTCTTGGCCCTTCAGGACTACTTCTATACAAGGCCACTACCTGTAAGACCAGGATACACAGGCTGATCAACTTATAAACAAAAGTAAACAGAGAGAGTCAGGCAAAATAAAGAGACAGAGAAATATGTTCCAAACAAAAGAACAAGACAAAACCTCAGAAAAAGAAACAAAATGGAGACAAGCAATATACCTTACAAAGATTTCAAAGGAATTTTATGTAGATAGTCATCCAATTTTAGAGAAGAAGAGATGTACACAGTGGGAATTTCAACAAAGAGACAGAAAATCTTAAAAAACAACCAATCAGAGCTGAAGAATGCAAATACTGAAATGAATAATACTAAAGAGAATCAAGGGGCTGCAGAAGAAGGGATGAGGGATCCAGAAGACAGCAGTGGAAATCACAAAACTTAATTAGCAAAATGAAAAATAAAGAGTAGACAATACTGAGGAAGAGCTAAGGGAATTCTCGGGCCAAATAACATCTACTAACATTCACATAACAGGGTTCCTAAAGGAGAAAAGAGACAGAAAGGGGCAGAAACCTTTCTAACCTCAGGAAGGAACCAAGCATTCAGGTCCAGAAAGCAAAGAGAGCATCAAACATCATGAGCTCAGAAGGGTCCACACCAAGACACATAATAAAAATGGACAAAATTAAACACAATGAGAAAAATCTTAAAAGCAGCAAGAGAGCTAATAATACATTATATGTTTATTTAAAAAATTTAAAAAATTATTAAAAAACAAAACAAACTAACAAAAAAAGCAGCAAGGGAAAAGCAAAGAGTTGTGTAGGAGAGAAACCCTATAAAGCTATCAGCTGTCTTTTCTGCAGAAACTATGCAGGCTAGAAGAAAGTGGCACAATACATTCAAAATGCTAAAAGGAAAAAACCTACAAGCAAGAGTACTCTACCCGGGTGCCTGGGTGGCTTAGTGGGTTAAGACGCTGCCTTTGGCTCAGGTCATGATCTCAGGGTCCTGGGATCGAGTCCCGCATCAGGCTCTCTGCTCAGCAGGGAACCTGCTTCCCTCTCTCTCTCTCTGCCTGCCTCTCCATCTACTTGTGATTTCTCTCTGTCAAATAAATAAATAAAATCTTTAAAAAAACAAAACAAAACAAAAAGAATACTCTACCCAGCTAGGTTATCATTCAGAATTGATGGAGAATTTCCCGGACAAAGAAAAATTTCAACCTAGACTAGCCTTACTAGAAAAGTTAAAAGGATATCTTTATCCAGAAAAGACAAGACCTTAAGTTGAAGAGAATTATGAAGGAAAAAAACTTCTGTCATAAAAGCAAATGCAGAGGTATCACTTATAAAGCCAATAAAAAGTTTAAAAGTCAAAAGTAGTAAAATCAACCATATCTAAAATAATTAAAGAATGCACAAAATAAAAATATGTAAAATATGACATCATATGCATAAAATGGGGAGAAGGAATTAAAGACAATACTTTTAGAAAGTGTTTGAAATTAAGCACCATCAACTTAAAATAGATGACTACATACGTAAGCTGTTATATGATAACTATAAACCAAAAAGTAATGATAGATACACAAAAAAATAAAGAGAAAGGAATCCAAATAAAATACTAAAGAGGAAGTCCTCAAATTTACAAGGGAAGAGAATAAGAGAAGAACAGACAAGAACTATAACAAAATGGTGAGGAAACAATTAAGAAAATGGCAGTTAAGTATGGACCTATCCACAATTACTTCAAATGTGAATGGACCAAATGGTCCCATCTAAAGACACAGGGTAACTCAATAGATTTAAAAAAACAAGACCCTTGTATATACTGCCCACAGAAGACTCACTGTGGACTTAAAACACATAAATTCACAGCAGATTTAAAACACATAGAAATTGAAAAGAAGGAAAAAAATACTCCATACAAATGGAAACAAAGAAACAAACAAACACAAAAAGCTGGTAGAGCAATACATCAGGAAAAAAAAAAATATTCCTTAAAATAAAAAGTGTGATAAGAGATTTAAAAAAAAAAAAGGCATTACATAATGAAGAAGGGATCAATTCAACAGGAAAATTTGAGAGGACCACCTACACACATAAAGCACATGTTAGCAAAAGGGGAATATGAAACAAATACATTAATAGTAGAGGACTTTGACACATTAATGTAAAGATCATCCAGAATGAAAAACAGTAAGGATGCAGTGGCTTTGAAATAAACATTACACCACATGAAATTAACAGACACATATAGAACATTCCCCTGAAAACAGCAGAATACACATTCTTTTTCAGGGCACATGGAACATTCCCCAGGTTAAATCACATGTTAGTTCAGAAAACAAGTCTCCACAAATTCAGAAAGACAGACCTCCTACCAGGCATCTTTTCTGAGCACAAGCAAATCAAACTAGATGTCCCTTACAAGAAAAAATAAAAGTGGAAAAAACACCAACAGGCGAAGGCTAGACACTACAAAACAAGAAATGGGTCAATGAAGAAATCAAAAAAAATACCTTCAGACAAAGGAAAATGGAAACACAACTGTCCAAAATCTGTGGGATGCAGCAAAAGCATCCCTAAGAGGAAAATTTATAGTGATAAAAGCCTACAAGTCAAGAAACAAGTCTGAAATAAATAACCTAACCTTACACTCAAAGGAATTAAAACATGAAAAGCAAATGAAACCCAAAGTTACTAAAAGGAAGGAATGGAGATAAGTAAAATGGAGATAAATAAAACAAAGAATCAAAAAAAAAAAAAAAACCAGAAAGATTAATGAAACTAAGAACTGGTTCTCTGAAAACATAAACCAAACTGACAAACCTTTAGCCAAACTATTTAAGGAAAAAGAGAGACAGGAGTCAAAATCAGAAATGAAAGAGAACTTAGAGTGGACACCATAGAACTACAAGGATTATAAAAGACTACAACTGACCCTTGAACAATGGGGAATTAGAGATGCCAACTCCCTATGTATGGAAAAATCCATGTATAACTTTTGAATCCCCAAAACTTAAGTACCTAAATACAAGAACTGTAAGGTATCACTTTTTACTGCAAATACACAGTTTACTGAAGAGACAAACTGCTCATGTGGAAATGATTAGGATCACATGGTACTTAAGTGCACACTTGAAACATCTGAGCTCAGTCATAATGGCAACAGGAATTAGCTACAAAATTATTAGAGTGGTATAGTATGTACTAAGGTTAATTTTATGCAATTATAATCTAATACTACATTGTTTACATTTCCCTCAACAGTGAAGGGAGTCAAGTACATTCTGTAAGAGTGTGTGTGCATAAATTTTGACAAATTTAAAAATTTTTAATATACTTGGGTATATTCTATGGTAAAAAAGAGTAAATGACTTATGCATTCATGACATACACAACTTTTTCTTAATTTTTATATTTATAGGCTACACGGTTCATCTGCTATTTTTTTCAAATTGTCACAAATCTCCATCAAAAAAATCCAATTCGTTTATTGAAAAAAAATCCATGTGTATGAAACCAGAAAGCTTCACCGCTGCATTTTTCTTAAGTCAGTACCTATCCTTTTTAAATATTCCACAAAACAGAAAAGGAAGGAGTACTTCCAAATTTATTCTACAAGGTTTGCATTACCCTGACACCAAAACCAAACAAACACAGTAGAAAAACAAAATTACAAGCCAGTATCCCTGATGAACTCAGATCCTCCAAAAATATTAGCAAACCAAATTCAGCGATATACTAGAAAGATTATTACCCATTAACATGGCATTTATTCTAGAAATTCAAGGATGGGTCACTATCTACAAATCAATGTGATACATCACATTAATGAAATGAAGGATAAAAGCCATATCATCACAGCAGATGCAGAGAAATTTTTGATAAAATTCAATACCAATTGATAAAAACTCTCAAGTGAATACAGAGAGAACATATCTCAACATAATAAAGGTCAGATAGAAAAAAATGCCACAGTTAACACCATAGTTAATGGTCAAAAGGTGAAAGCTTTTCCTTTAAGGTCAAGAATAAGACAAGAATGCCCACTCTCACCACTTCTATTCAACATCATACTAGAAATCCCAACCATAGGAATCAAAGACCAAAAAAAAAAAAAAAAAAGTAAAGGGCAACCAAAAGTGATAACAAAGAAGTAAAATCACATGATCACATGATTCTATATATAGAAAACCCTAAAGATTCCACCAAAAAACTATTGGAACTAATCAATGAATTCCATAAAGTTGCAGGATATAAAGTTAATATACAGAAATATGTTGCATTTCTATACACTAATAATGAACGACCAGCAAAAGGAAATTAAGAAAACAACCTTATTTATGAGAGCATCAAAAAGACCATGATAGCTAGAAATAAATGTAACCAAGGAGATCAAAGACCTATACTCTAAAAACCATAAAAATTTGATGAAAGAAAGCAAAGACAATGCAAGTAGAAAGATACAACACACTGATGGATTGGAAGAATTACCACTGTTAAAATTCCCATACTACCAAAAACAATCTACAGATTGAATGCAATCCTAGAAAAATACCAAAAGCATTAGTCACAGGACTAGAACAAATAAATCTTAATTTGTGCGGATCCACAAAGGACTCCTAAGAGTCAAAATAATCTTGAAAAAAAAAAAAAAAGCTCAATGAATCACATCACCTGATTTCAAGGTATAGTAGAAAGTTATAGTAAGCAAAACAATGTGGTAGTAGCATAAACCTATGCTTATATGGTCAGTTATGACAAAGGAGGAAAGAATATACAATAAGGGAAATATAGCCTCTACCATAAATGGTGTTGGGAAAAGTAGACAGTTAAATACAAAAGAATGAAACTAGACCACTTTCTTATAGCATATACAAAAATAAACTAAAAATGGACTAAAGATTTAAATGTAAAACCTGAAATCATAAAACTCTTAAAGGAAAACATAAGCAGTAAATACTTAGACATCACTCTCAGTTTTATTTTTTGGCTCTGTCTCCTCAGGCAAGAGACACAAAAGCAAAAATGAACAATGGGAACATCAAACTAAAAAGGTTTTGCACAGCAAAGGTAACCATCAACAAAATAAAAAGGCAATCTACTGAATGGGAGGAGATATTTGCAAGTGATATATCAGATCAAAGGTTAATATCCAAAAGACATCAAGAACTCATACAACTCAACACCTAAGGAGCAAAATAATCCAACTGGGAAAAAAAAAAATGAGGAGAGACATGAACAGACATTTCTTCAAAGATGACATACAGATGATCAACAGAAACATGAAAAGATCCTCAACATAACTAATCATCCAGAAAATACTAATCAAAACCACAATGACATATCACCTCACACCATTCAGAATGGCTGATATTGAGAAAATAATATCAAGTGGTGACTGGGGGGTGTGGAAAAAAGGAAACTCTTATGCATTCTTGGTAAGAATGTAAAATGGTACAGCCACTGTATAAAACAGTATGAAGATTTTCTCAAAAAGTTAAAAATAAATAGAAGTACCATACAATCCAGAATTTCTTCTTCTGAATACAGGCCCCCCCAAAAAAACTCCACAAATTTAAAAATATACAGGCAACCTTATGTTACCAGTTTTCCTTTGAACTGTGAAGGTTAAGCACAGAGACAAGCTCTGCAACATTATTTATAATACACAAGTTTTGGAAACACTCTTAGTGTCCATCAATAGATAAATGGACAAAGTTGTTATTGGTTGATTTTTTTTTATTTTTTATTTTTCATTTTATTATGCACTTATTACGGGATATTACTCAGTCATAAAAAAAATAAAATTTTACTGTTAGCAGCAACATGTATAGAGCTGAAGGGTATTATGCAAAGTGAAATAAGAGATACACAACTGCTATATGATTTTCACTGATACTTGGAATCGAAAAATAAAACAGACAAATGAACAAATGAAACAAAACTGAAACATACTCTCAAAAACAAAGAACAAAGAGGGTGGTGGCCAGATGATGTGGAAGTAGGATACTGGACAAAATAAGTAAAAGTGATTAAGAGGTAGAAGCTTCTGTTTTCAAATACATAAGGCAAGAATGAGAGTACAGCATAGAGAATATATTCAATAATATGGCAATAACTTTGTATGTTTCCAGATAATATCATGGTTATCATTTTATAATGTAAATAAATGTTGAATCAATATATTGTAGGTCAACTACACTTCAATTTTTTAAAAAGTGAAATAGAATACAAACTGTGAAGTCTAATACTTCCCTCTGAAATGGCAAACTATTTTACACACTAAATATTCTACTTAATTTGAGTAATCCCTGTAAAGTTGAAATGTATTATTCTTTTCTAATTGTAAATTAGAAAATTTTTAAATGGGGTTGCCTGGGTGGCTCAGTGGGTTAAGCATCAGACTCTTGGTTTCAGCTCAGGCCGTGATCTCAGGGTCCTGGGATCCATCCCTGTGTTGGGTTCCACACTCAGTGTGGAGTCTGCTTGAGATTCTCTCCCGTTCCCTCTGATCCTCCCCCAGTCTGTTGCTCTCTCTTTCTTTCTCTAACAAATACATAAAACCTTCAAAAAAATTTTAAATGAGTTCCCCCAAATTTTTGTAGTACTGATTAGGACATGGTTATTAAAACTGTGTCCATACAATTATTTTGATTATTTGAGATTTTCATGATTAATCTGATAGTCTATTCCTAAAAGTACTAAAGTCTATTCCTTAAAGTACTAACATAATGTAAAATAATGGACTGAGAGCCAAAACTCTCTGACTCCCAGAATCTGTGCACTTAGGCATTGTCAAGATGTACAGTTCTTCCAAGGCTGTTGACTTCAGAGATAGCAACTTTTAAAGATATTAGACCTCATGGGCAAATTTGGAGAATTTTACTCCTCCACGCCATGTAGGCACGCACACACACACACACACACACACACACGAATGATACATATGTCCCAGACCCACATGTTTTAGAGCCATCAACTCTTGGTTCTCCCCAACACGTGCAATAAAATGAGTCAGTTTTATATCTGCTCCAGCTCCCTTTAAGTGGAACATTGAGCTCTTGCCTCTTGGTTCTCCCCATTTTTTCTCCTGTCCTTTAGCATATACACTCTTAATGTCCTCCAAAGATTCCAGTGGTCATTAATACTAATTTGAAGCTGAAAGGAGTTCAAGTCCCCCCTGAGTGGAAGTCCATAGACATCTATCTATTTAATCAGATGTGGAGAGACTACCCACCAAAATTAATTCTGGAGTAAACAGTTTACTTCAAAATGAAAAAGCTCCGACAATCTCTCTTCTCTACAAGAAGCATAACGGTTGCTCGGCCCTTTGAGACTATTTAATCAAAGATTTTGTGTTCTTCTGCAGTCACTTTATCCTGCAAGTGACCAGATTTCTAGTCTACTTTATCAACCCAGGAAATAAGAAAACTAAATGTATCAAGGTTAGCTATTTTCAACGTGACAAGTCTCTGCATGACATCTCAGGGGACTGTCACACTGCCATCTACACTGTTTTATATAATCTATAATCTGCTATTAGTCATGGGAGACAGGACAAGAAGACCTACTTTGTTGACACAGCTTATCACTTACAAAAAGAGACATCCACTGTTCTTCTGCAAAGTAAGTATGCAGATATTGAGCTGAATTGTGGGGTCTCTGGCCAAAGCCCTTTGGAAATTGGGCATATTCACGCCCAAGTGAAAAACTCAGAAGAGAATGTTAAATGTTAAATTGTCATTACTGCCAAGAATGTGATGTATGGGGATAACTGGCTATTTTATTCACCATGGATGCTACAGACGATACACTGGAATGTTACTGAAGCAAGCCTTTGCAGCGTATTTGACATAATTTGGCAACCTCCTTTATGAGAAATTCTAAAAAGAGTACGCCACAAGTCAACATGATAAAATTTGTATTTTAAGTAATTTCTTGTTCTCTTGTTAAGTTTGTTGATTCTCCACCAGTTTTAGGCCATGATGTGTGTGTATGTGTGTGTGTTTTCTTTGATCCTGAAAAGGATATAACATCTCTCTTCTCTCAATAAACTGATTAATGTTCACTTCCAATGCTGGCTGAGCTCCTCACTTTCTGATCACTGATTGATCAGTGGTCTGGACAAACTGTCTCTGAGTAAGCAAAATATACTTCACTGGACCCTGAAGGTATCATTCCAAAAAATGCTAACATTTTCATATGCCCATTTCTTTATGTTTTCCTTAATTAAACCTCATGAATCTGTCAATGATCCTTCAAATGAATACTGACACAAGCTCTTGTTCTTTCTTAAAGTTATGGATGCAGTTTTTCATTATTAGCAATTTATTAATTCAAACAACCATTAAACAGCAGTTGGCAAACTACAGCTCATGGGTTCATCTGGCCCACCTCCTCTATGTGTAAATAAAGTTTTATTAGAACAATAGACATTTCCTGGAAGGAAAACTTCCAAACTTATTTTATGAGGCCAGCATTACCTTGATCCCAAAACCACACAAAGACCCCATCAAAAACAAGAATTACAGATCAATATCCCTGATGAACAGGGATCCAAAAATCTCACCAAAATACTAACCATTAGAATCCAACAGTTCATTAAAAAGATTATTTACCACGTCCAAGTGGGATTTATTCCTGGGCTGCAAGGTTGGCTCAACAACTGCAAATCAATCAATATGATACAATACATTAATAAAACAAAGAATAAGAACCATATGATACTCCCAATAGATGCTGAAAAAGCATTTGACAAAGTATAAATCCTTTTTTGATCAAAACTCCTCTCAGTGTAGGGATAGAGGGAACATATCTCAATATCATGAAAGCCATCTGTGAAAAACCCATAGGGAATATCATTGTCAATGGGGAAAAACTGAGAGCTTTTCCCCTAGGGTCAGGAACACAGCAGGGATGTCCACTATCACCACTGCTCTTCAACATAGTACTAGAAGTCTTAGCCTCAGCAATCAAACAATGAAAAGAAATAAAAGACATCCAAATCAGCAAAGAAGTCAAACTTTCACTCTTTGCAAATGATATGATATTTTATGTGGAAAACCCAGAAGACTCCACTCCCAAACTACTAGAACTCATCCAGGAATTCAGGAAAGTGTCAGGATATAAAATCAATGCATACAAATCAGTTGCATTTCTATACACCAACAAGACAGAGGAAAGAGAAATTAAGAAGGAGTCGATCCAATTTACAATTACACCCAAAACCATAAGATACCTAGGAATAAATCTAACCAAAGAGGCAAAGAACCTGTACTCAGAAAACTATACAATACTCATGAAAGAAATTGAGGTAGACACAAAGAAATGGGAAAACTTTCCATGCTATGGATTGGAAGACTAAATATTGTGAAAATATCTATGCTACCTAGAGCAGTCTATACATTTAATGCAACCCCTATCAAAATACCATCAACTTTTTTCAAAGAAATGGAACAAATAATCCTAAAATTGGTATGGAACCAGAAAAGACCCTGAATAGTCAGAAGAATGTTGAAAAACAAACCGAAACGGGTGGCATCACAATTCTGGACTTCAAGCTCTATTACAGAGCTATAATCACCAAGACAGTGTGGTACTGGGACAAAAACAGACACATAGATCAATGGAACAGAATAGAGAGCCAATAAATGGACCCTCGACTCTATGGTCAACTAATCTTCAACAAAGCAGGAAAGAATGTCCAGTGGAAAAAAGACAGTTTCTTCAACAAATGGTGTTGGGAAAATTGGACAGCCACATCCAGAAGAATGAAACTGGACCATTTCCTTACACCACACACAAAAACAGACTCAAAATAGAAGAAAGATCTCAAGGTGAAACAGAAATCCACCAAATCCTTGAGGAGAACACAGGCAGCAACCTCTTCGACCTTAGCCACCGCAACTCCTTCCTAGAAACATTGTCAGGGGCGAGGGAAACAAGGGCAAAAATGAACTATTGGGACTTCACTGAAGCAAAAGCTTTTGCACAACAAAGGAAACAGTCAACAAAACCAAAAGATAACTAACAGAATGAGAGAAGCTATTTGCAAATGACATATCAGATAAAGGGCTAGTCTCCAAAATCTATAAAGAACTCATGAACTCATCAAATTCAATACCCAAAGAAAAATAATCCAATCAAGAAACGGGCAGAAGACAGATGAAAAGACATTTCTGCAAAGAAGACATCCACATGGCCAAAAGACAATGAAAAAGTGCTCAACATCACTGAGCATCAGGTCAATACAAATCAAATCCAGTGAGACACACCTCACACCAGTCAGAATAGCTAAAATTAACCAGTCAGGAAACGACGCATGCTGGTGAGGATGTGGAGAAAGGGGACCCCTCCTACACTGTTGGTGGGAATGCAAGCTGGTGCAACCACTCTGGAAAACAGTATGGACCTTCCTCAAAAAGTTGAAAATAGTGGTACCCTACGACCCAGCAATTGCACTACTGGGTATTTACCCTAAAGATACAAATGTAGTGATCCAAAGGGCCACATGCACCCAAATGCTTAGAGCAGCAATGTCCACAATAGCCAAACTATGGAAAGAGCCTAGATGTCCAAAATAGATGAATGGATAAAGAAGATGTGGTATATACACAATGGAATACTATGCAGCCATCAAAAGAAATGACTTCTTACCATATGCAACATTGTGGATGGAACTGGAGGCTATTACTGTAAGTGAAATAAGTCAATGAGAGAAAGACAACTATCATTGTGATCTCACTGATAGAAGGAATTTGAGAAACAAGACAGAGGATCATAGGGGAAGGGAGGGAAAAATGAAACAAGATGAAGCCAGAGAGGGAGATAGACTATAAAAGACTCTTAATCTCAGAAAACAAACTGAGGGTTACTGGAGGGGTATGGGAGGGATGGGGTAACTGGGTGATAGACATTGGGGAGGGTATGTGCTATGGTGAGTGCTGTGAATTGTGTAAGCCTGATGATTCACAATCTATATTCCTAAAACAAATAATACATTATATGTTAATAAAAAATAAATAAATAGAACATAGCCATTTCTGTTTGTTTATGTATTGTCTTGGGTTACTTTCTCAACACAAAGGCAGAGCTAAGAGTTGTGAGAGAGACCACACCACACATACAATATTTACAAGTGGGCCTTCACAGAAAATGTTTGAAAAACCTTATGTTGAACAGGAATTTATTGAAAACCCATCTTGCGGCACCTGGGTGGCTCAGTGAGTTAAAGCCTCTGCCTTAGGCTCAGGTCATGATCCCAGGGTATTGGGATCAAGCCCTGCATCCGGCTCTCTGCTCAGCAGGGAGCCTGCTTCCTCCTCTCTCTCTCTCTCTGCCTGCTTCTCTGCCTACTTGTGCTCTCTGTCTGTCAAATAAATAAAATCTTAAAAAGAAAAAACCATCTTAAACTCAGCACTACAGTGTGCAATGGAAATATGCCCATGATACAAGTTCCCTAAAATTTAAAATTAGACTCTGATATATTTGGTGGCAGAAAATATGAGTAGGAAGAAATTAAATATATTATCAGAGGGACAATTTAAGAACAGAAGAGGAAGGCATTCTCCATTAATGAGGAAAATATTGAAGAAATCTATTATGCATTCTTGAACAGAGGGAAAAAAAGGCATAGAAACTTCAACCTACTCTACTTCTTAGGACTCCAGATATTATTGTCCTCAAGGACCACATGACTAGAGAAGCTATCTATCAATATTCTACCAGGGGATCATATTTCAAAGTGGTATCTGACAAAGGAGTGAAAAAAAAATCAATTTTTCATGTGATTCTCTAAGGCTTTTGTTCTACCTGATAATTATTTTATACATTTCTTCTACAGTGGTAAATCAGAATATCCAATTTTCCTTTGATCTGTGAAGGTTAAGCACAGAGATGAGCACGGCATTGTCGACATTTAAGTACAATTTATTTTTATTTGGTTTGTTTGAAACAACGACACTTAAAGTTTATGTGGCTTTTTCCAGTTAACTCTTTTCTATGACAGTCATCTTGTAACTGGGCTAACCGAACTTCCTTGGGCCTTGACTTTGATGCTCACCCATAGCTAAATTAAACTATGCATCACAGTCTATTTTCAGAAATATAAATTTGGAATATACATAAATGGTTTTAATGTGTCTAAGGGGACAATCTACATTCTAACTATTGTTCTAGTAGTTCCTTTTTTAACCTCTAATGTCTCACAAAGATAGGCTTGCTTTTGAACCTGGGATCATTCTTTTCTACATTGCATAAACTGCTACAGTCACTCTTCAACACACAGGGGCACTTAACTTGATTGGTCTTAATAAGGCTGCATTTTTGTTTTATTATTTATTTCTTTAATCCTGATTCATTTTGGTGTTCAATGAAGTTTTCATTAAAACTTTCCAAGAGGTCAAGAAGTCTACTATCTACATGCTATTTGATGCTAATAACAATAATTAAATAATAACATTTTAATTATAACTTCATTATACTCTCCCGTCCTCCAAAACTATTGTGAAGTGACTTACAATAAAAACATGGTTCTAGATGTCTGCAAACAATTACTACAAGGCTGAAGGCAGGGGTTTCTGAATGGCATGGGAAAGAGGGAAAAAGCTGATGCCTGCATACATTTTGGCAAGAAAATTAGCTACACGTTGGTGAATAAGTTCATTAGAGGGAAGCCATAAAGATAAAATTTCAGACCTAAGGAAGTGATGTCATTTCTATAATGAAAAAGTTATTTTGAATTATATTGAAATAATATAAAGTTTGTGATTGGGCTCATAATACATACCTACACATGGTGGGTGTTTAAGTGTTTGTCAAATCAAAGGATGGGTTGGTTTAATGCCAGTTTTGATGGAGTTTACTGTTTAAGGTAAATACTAGTTGACTTATCTGTGAGTAACTAAGGAAGACATAATGTTGACAATGTCGTCTCGTGTCAATTTTATCTCATATAAGACAATGTTTTCTTTTGTTGTTGTTACCATAGCATTATATTCTTGTATTTTCTCTACTCTCTCATACTGAGCATATTATCATAGGAAATACATGAGAGAGTCAGCAGAACATCAAGGTCCTGAAGGTCACTGTAAGTAAAGTAACAACCTTACCTTCCTAGAATCTATTGAAACCTATGTGCCCCAGTTTCTGGGGTCCCAGTCTTTCCTTGCTCCATGCCAACTTTAAAAATAAGACATAGTACAAGGACATGAACTCAGTTTCTCATATAATTCAACTACCTGCAGCAGCAGACTTTGCGCTTGGATTTTTTGAAATCTCCAATTTCTAAGTAAAGAGAAAGAAGGGTTTTTGCAGGGAAACTAGAGAAGCTTATAATTTATTATCTAATTTAGTCGAGTTTAGCACTTGATATCAATGGAATCATATGATGTGTTTGCTTATAACTTGTCTTTACAGCTCGATATTATAGTTTAAGATTTATACCTACAGATGCATGCAGTGGTATTGATATCATTTTTATTTAGAATACTTTATTGCATAGATATCTAACATTTATTTGTGCATCTTATTATTGACATGTGGAATATGTGGTTATTTTTGCTACTTTGATGAATGGTACTAATAGTATTTTGTGCTTATAGTGTCCTTTACTGTGAGTTTCTCTAGCATAGAGATCTTTGAACTGAGATTTGAGAACCATTAGCGGAATATGAAATCAAATTAGTAATATATAACCAAAGTCTTATGCAAACAGTATAGAATGAAAAGTATTAAAGCATTAGAGGTAATAGGAGTAAAAATTGTTTCATTACTTTTTATCTCCGTGTGTGTGTGAACATGGTCACAGTATAAAGCTCACAGTATAAGGGCATTTGAAGGAGGCCCTACTTTAAGCATATGGCTAGGAATACAATTGTACTTGTGCAACTTTTGCACAATGAATGTACTGATGTGTACTTCCAGCAACCGTGTATATCATAGCTTCCATTTCTTCATATCTGTGCTAGTACTTGTCAGAATTAAAATGCAGGCATCAAAATTATACTGACCCTATAGAATACACATGGGGTATTGTTTATACTCTTGAAAGAATTATTAATAACTTGTTTTTAAGACCTTTATGTTCTTGGTTGCTTTATGGGAAATTTCAAATAATGCATATAGAATTTCTAATCTTTTTTGGAATCCGCTTCAGTAAAATATTACATTCTAGAAATGTATTCATTTCATCCATGCTTTCAAATTATTGCCGTCAAAATGTCCATGAAAGCATTCACAATCTCTCCCTTTTTTCTTTTTAAGTTCCGCATCATCTTGAACTATTTTTCATTCTTATTTTTTTAATATATTTATATTTTACAAAATTTTTTCTTTCAATTATCTTTCTGGGGCTATGCATGTTCTATCAGCTTTTTAAATAAGCAACTTCTGCTACATTGAGCCTCTTTATTTCACTACTGGCTTATATACTTCACTAAATTCCTCTCTTATTTTTATTTCCTGATGAGTGCCCAGGCCCATGCAAGCTTTATGGCTTGGTGGCTCTGAAAGAATTCAACTTCTGATGAGCAGCTTGACTCACCTAGTAACCTGAAGGTAGAGTAAAGAAAACAAGACAGGAGAAACAGTGATTCTAATCAGAAGCAGCCAGAGATGATAAGAAATAATAGAAGGAATATACACCAGAAGTTATCATTTAGTGTTTAAAATTGCAAAGGAAACTAAGTGGAGACTCTACTTTTTTTGGAAGATTTTACTTATTTATTTGAGAGAGAGAGGGTGATAGCTAGTAGGGTTCACAGAGAGGAAGAAGCTGACTCCCACTGAGTGGGGAACCTGATGTGGGGCTCAATCCCTGGACCCGGATCGAGACCTGAGTCAAAGGCAGATGCTCAACCCACTGAGCCTCCCAGGCACCCTGAGACCTTATTTTTAAAAAGGCTGCATGCTAATACTGATTGAATATATGTACTGTATTTTGGTTCATAAAATGGGGTGTGGTCTTACAGTGAAAAAAGGTTTCATCATCAGTTAAAATTTGGCTCAACTTGGTACACCATCTTCTGTTAATATTAGACCACAAAACCAAGATGACCTTCTTACTAAGAGCCCCTATAAAAGTTGGACACACCTTGAACTAATTTATTTATGGCTTCAGAAAGCTACCCATTCTGCTAAGAATTAGGAGCCCAGACCTAAGAAAGCTTCCAGCTGAAGATCATTAGCCATGTTTCAAGGTTACACTTACCCCTTCTTCTTCAATACTCACAGTCTGGATGTCACTTTTGAGTCACAGATAGAACTAAGAGGAAAGACATTTGATAGGGCCTATGAGTGATGAGGGACTATAAAACCTTCTTCTCTTCAAGAGGGTGACCATAATGGCTGTCCCTAGAATTATGAATAAGCCAATGTAGACAGGTATTTGTCAGTACTGTGGCTCAGCTCAAATAATTTCACTTCTTAAACTTTACTTAGGTAATGCTAGCATATTTGGATTCCCAGTTAAATGGAAGAAACAAAAGAACATAACCTCCAGTGGAAAAGAGCATTGTCCTGAGCTTCAAATTATTTCTACCAACAACTGTGAAAATCAAGTACCAGGCACAGAGTGGGATGAGAAACCATGAAACTAAAGACAGTTAAAACAGGAGATAATATAAACAGTCCCGTAGGGGAATACAGTTATGGGATTTATGTGCTAGATTTTAAATGTTGATTTGTTCTATGCAATAAAGTAAAAACCACTTGCAAAAATTCTTTGGGAAAAAAAAAACCTTAAAACTATGCACTAGAAATACAAAACGCAATAGCCTAAATTAAGAATTCAGTAGATGAGTTGAATAGTTGATTAAGCAGCTGAAGAGAGAATTAGTACACTGAAAAATTAGTCATAAGGAAGTCTCTAGAATAAAGAATGAAGAGCTAAGATGATAGAAACTGCTTAAGAAAATAATAAACATAAAATGTTACAGTGTAACAGAGACAAAGTTTGAAATCCTTGTAACTTAAATCCTGGAAAAATAGGGAGAGAAATAATGGAGCAGAAATTTTCCATCAGGAAGTAATGGCTGAAAACTTTCTAAAACCCTCCAAAACTGGTGACTAAAGATCACTTCACATATGTAAAAGGCCCCATGAAGCGCCAACATCCACACACATTCTACAATAACTGCTGAAAACACAATGAAGTTCAAGTCCTTACGACAGTCCAAATATGGAAATATATTTTTTATGGAAATATATTTTAAAAGAGCTTTAAAGGGCAAAAAATAGCCTATGTCTCAAAATAAACCGTGATAGCAGGAGACAATGCAATTATATCATAAAATCGCTGCAAGAAAATAACTTAATGTAAACTATCTCTTACCCAAGAAAACATCCATCAACAATCAAGGCGCAGTAATGTTATTTTCACACCAAGATTGTCCTCATGCTTTCATGACTATCAGTCATGCATTTAAGGTAACTTTACAGACACTTTTCAAATTGAATGAAAAGAATCACAGATGGAATGTTGGAGATGCATTAAGAAATAAAAAAATGGTAAAGATGGATTTTGAAATGAGTCATCACTGATCTATCTGGTGTATTAAAAAACTACAGCTTTATTGATAAGTACATATTCTTAGAGTAACTACACAGTTTATGATTTTGATTATGATTGTGGAGGATGCTGGCCCTTGGCTAATGACTGTCACACTTCTGACCACCTCTCATTGTCCATGTGACTTTGGGTTGGGAACTATTCAATTTCCTGTTATGAGCAAGAAACAAACCTCGCTATTTCACCTCTGAGCAAACCCATGGAAGGTCTTCGACCAGCTTACAATCAGGATTTCAGAATAGCCTGCATACTGTATAGGCTAACAACATCCATTAATTGCACATGAGAATTTAAAAAAAAAAAAAGTATCCATTCCTATTTTGCTGATTCAAATACTATTAGATGGTGACTTCCTTTTATCTAAAGATGGAAGGACCACTTGTTAAGAAGTGGTCTTTGGTTAGAGACCAAACCCTGTGTTCTCTAAGATTTAGAGCTACCACTGCAGCTCTGAAGCTCACCCCTTTTGTTAATATCTACATTTTGGATATAGCACTTAGAAGCAGGTTGTGTCTATTCATACCACAAAGGACAACCAATGTTTGCCTGCATTATCAAAAATGCAGCTGGCTTAGCTAGGTCTCCCCAGGATTAGTGATGGGAGACAAGTCCCAGCTCCACCATCAGGAAAGTCCTATCTCTGCACTAGGAATACTAACGGTTGGGGAAGGGAGTTGTAGAAAGAAGGGTTCAAGTCACATGGAATAACAAGAGAAAAGGGGGTGAAAAGTAATATTTTGGTATTATTGGTATTATTATGTATTGTATGTATTGGTTTGGTATATATTGGTATTATTATGGTATTATGACAGCAGAGAGTGAGATGCTTAAATTATAACCATAACCGCTATTTCTGCTTCTGTACCTTCACTTGCTAACCCATGAGGAGATGGAAAATTACCAGCAAACTTTCTATAGTCACTGTAACCACACAACCCCTGGCCCAGAATCGAACCTAGCAGAGTGGCCGCTCCCAGACCCCCACACGGCTCTGAGCCGAGAGATAACAGTCATCTGGTGCCAGAGAAACCCCCACCCAGAACTGGACGTGACAAAGTGACTGCTCCAGGACCCCCCACCCAGCTTTGGGTACGGGAGATAATAACCATCTGGCACCCCGCAGCTTGACAGGGAGACTCCGGCCAATCCTGAGGGGACACATACCCTAGCAGCGCCAACTAAGCAGTTTGAAGAATGACAGCCCTTTGACCTAACCAATAATCTGTTCCCAGCCTTTTCCTGCTCTGTAGAGTTGCTGTTTGATTTTCCCACTGTATGTAGTGATTTGTTACAAGATACTATGATGTATGCTAAGTCCCTGCCTCCCCAAAAATAGAGTATAAAAAGTGCTGTGATCCTGAGCTCAGGACCTCTTAGCGTCACCGGCAACGAGTGCGCGGAGGTCCGGGTTCGAATTCGCAATAAATGACCCTTGCTGTTTGGCTTTGACTCCAAACTCTGGTAGTCGTCTTTGTGGGGGGGGGGGGGTCTTGGAATCTGGGCATTACAAGAGAAATTTCATTCATTTGCATGACTTAGTAAGAAAGCCAAAATGATTTAGAGGAACACTTAAATCACAGAATATTTTTAGTGAAATGGCCTCCCTGTGGTAAATAGGCAAGAGCCGCTACATAAAGATGTGGCAGGTCTCTTGAAGAAAATGAAGAAATCATTTATCGTTAACATGTTAGAAATGGCTGGTTGACTGATTCTGAGTCCTAAAAGCATTGCCCACTGGAAATTTGCTGATATACTAACTTGCTTACCAAATTTGTGATGTTCTGAGTAAAATTTAGAATTTTGGCCCATGTATTTCAACAGAAATAACACTCGTGATCAGTAATATACGGATAAATGCATTTATACTATCACTTTAAAATTGCTTTAAATGCATCCCCTGCCTAACAAATTCTATGTTTAGGCTAAGATAAATAACTTCCTTAAATTTAGTAGGCAAGTACGTTATTTGCACACCCTTAAAAATAGAAATACAGCAGAATTCATGAGGGCTCAGATATTCTTGTGTAAGATGTCTTATTTTTATTTTGAAAAATCCATTTTTCTCTAATGGCTTGCTATTTATACCATAGGACAATTTCATCCCCTGGAATAATCCATATTTTCCCATCGACTGTCTAGGCAGGTGACCAAACTCCTATGGAAAAAATGCTTTTTACTGCTGGCCAACTTCACCCTGCAACAGTGATCACAGCTAAAACTCATATGGGGGAAACACAGCCAAATATTTCAAACTTCAGAGGACATCTGAAACTTATTGTTCAGTGCTTTCTTGGAACACCTTTATGAATACTTGATTTCACGGTAAGACACCCCACTCGCTGTGTCTGAACTGGAAACAAAGAACGATTGCCCAACACTCGATCTTGAAAGAGATTTTGAGTCTAATGGACTCAGCAAAATCGTCATGGAAGTGCCCAGAAAGTCATCTGGGAGGGTTTGTTTGTTTGTTTGTTTGCTCCCTCTGCAGCCAGCAAACTCAAAATATTCCTCATTACTATCCTCCTAAAATCGTTGTCATAATGCAATTATGTAAATGAGGACTTGCAATCACACTGAGTATTTGTTCCGGTTTTGAGGCAAATACTTATTAGATCAGAGCCGTTTAAAGAAAACAAGAACTCACCACCAACAGAATTCAGAGAACGTGAAAGAGCATGAGAAATTCCCATTGGAACTGTTCCCAACGTGTTGCATAAATAAAGGTAGGGTTTGTTGAAGCTTTCCTCCCACCCCCTTCATTTTCTGAGAAAGAAGCATGCTTAGATTGAGGGATGAAGCTTGCTTCTGCCAGTCACTACCACCTCTTCTGTCCTGAGATCTGGTGTGTGGCCCCCCCCCCCCCCCGCCTTTTTTTATATCCACCAGCTTTCTCTAGCATTCTCCTGCTCCTCAAACAGCTCCACAAAGGATTTCCAGCAGAGAGCAGCTGGTGCCCCGTATTGGCTGCTTTCCCCAGACTGGGGGTGGGGGAAGGATTGGGGAGGCGGCTTTCACAGGAAATCAATGGCTGCTTATTTTCCCCCAGTCCTGTGGTTTTATGTGTGGACGAACACGGCCCCAACCATACCGATCCATTCTGCAGAGCTATTTCCATTCAGATGTGCCTCTTTACAAATAGCGGAAATTAGTGGAGGGCCGGTGTCAAACTGCTTGTCACATCTTGTTTTCAATCTGTTGAAATCAGGTTTATAGTGACCTATTCAGAAACCTCCCCTCCTTTTGAGATACACAATGCATTTCAGGAGTTCCGTCAGGCGATAAATGCAGAACTCCACATTGCTATTAAAAAATAATCAAAATGATTAGGCTTTTGAGGGTTTGGGGTTTTTTTGTTTTGTTTTGTTTTGTTTTTTGGAAGGAATGTCTTTGCATGGAATTTGTTGTTTTAATTGCACGACGTCATGTATTCTCGGGTATTCATCTCTCTAATGTGTAAAAGTATTCCTTGTTCATTTATCAGTATCAGAACTGCAGAGCGTGAATGCGTTCTGGTGAGTTAGTTGCAATGAATGAATGAGGAACCAAGCACCCCGGACATGAATACAGTCAATGCCATGCCTTACACCAAGGGAGTATCCCCAAACCTCTGAACAAATGATCATTAACATGTATTGAATGCATACCGTGTGCCAAGACCACCACTAAATGCTAACGACTCATTTAATTCTCACAACAAACTTCTGAGGTGGTTGCTATTGTGAGCCCCATTTTATAGATGAGGTAATTGAGGTTTAAAGTGATTAAGTAAGTTGCTGGAAGTGTCACAGTTTGTTAGGGGCTGAGCCAGTGCCTCCAAACACAGAGCTTACCACGTATATCCCCTGTGCAATTCTGACTTCTTGCAAAATACAGTGTGTAGTGTGTCTGTGGGGCGGGGTGGGGGGGTGGTTTACAGGCGTCTCCAGGAAACAAAGCAAAGCCCAGATAGGAGCCTGGTATTACAATGGACTATCATCTCTTAAGAGACATGCAAAGTAAAACCTGATTAGCCTCTTAGATGTTGCAGTTTGGGGAAGGCCACAAAAAAAAAAAAAAAAAAAAAAGGCAGGTTTTATAATATGGTGCTAACCTATGAGGGAAGAGGGGGCAGCTCAGGCTTCAAATAAGACAGAGAAATGAAGGCAACCCACTCTCCATAACAAGACCATGCAGAAGTACATTTCCTTAGCAACACCCCAGGTGTGATCAAGGGTACAGAGTCAAAGTGGTTCTGATAGAAAACTTGCTGGAATACTTCTCCAATAGTGCTCCTGGGAGGCTGCCAGAAGGACTAGGACCCATGAGCACACTGGTAGGGTGAGGCGCGCTAACTGTTCTGTACTCAGAGGCTTGCCTGCTCATCCCAATATAACAGGTCTCCTTTCTTTTTAATTAAAAGCAGTTAAGGAAACCCTGTGCCAAAAATAAGTAGTCTTAAGGCAGAACATTAGCTCTCTAAAGGAGGGGTTTGTGGGGGGCAGAGGGAGGGGAGGCAAAGAAGATATTACAGACAAACCAGAAATCTCTTATTAGCTCCTCCCTTTTTCCTCTTGAGACAAACATCACCAACAACCATGCAAATAACTAGGATATGTTTTTATACTTTCCCTGAGCATGGATCCAGAAACATTGCACAAATGTGTTTCATGCATTGTATAAAATTTACAAATACTCTAATACTGGACTTAAAATGTGCTTATACATAATTGTAGCACAATCTTTATAAAATGTACCTACTTAATGTTTTGGAAATCTAGGTTCAATGTTACAGATGTATTCTAGAACACCTACTATAACTGTTATAGAGGAAGATCCTACTTAATGAATCTATCATAATTTATTATTTTGTTTGCTGATGGATACTTGTATGGTTCCCAAGACTCCCTATTACAAATACCACAACAGAGCTCTCTCTCTACACACAGCTCCTTGTGCAAATGTAACGAAGCTTCTTTGGGGAATATCTTTGGAAATGAAATGCCAGGTCAAGAGGTATGTGTATGTTCAATTTCAGTGTATTTTGCCATACTGTCTCTCTAAGTAGCAGGAACAACATATACAACTTCCAAGAGTTAAAAAAAAGTGGTTTCTCAATGGCCTCTTCAACATGTATTACTACAACTTTAAAAAAAAAAAATGTGCCAACATGATATATGAAAAGATATTACCTTACAGTTTTCATTTTAATTTTTAGAATTATTCATGAGGTTAAAAATATTTTACCGTCATTACAGTCACCCCGCTTTTAAATCTTTGCCCATTTTTGTAAATTAAGTTGTAAGGTTTTTTTTTTTTTACTCATTTGCAGAAATTCTTGTTGTTAATTTATTGTCATTTATATCCACAGCAAATACATTCTCTGAATCAGTTGTCTTTTTCTCTTTTTAACATGCCTCTGCAAATTTCAAATTAAAATGTAGTCTATTTCATCAATTGTTTCCTTTTCAATATATGTTTTGTTTCTACATCTCATCTAAGAAATTCTTGTGCCCCTGATGAAAATCTCCTTCCCGACACTGAGTACTTCTGTCATTTTTCTGCATTATTACCATATTTGTACTTTACTAAGGTGAATGGTAAGAAAAAAGTAATTCTGAGAAATCTGTAATTATGCAATTATTTTTCCATGGTGGCAAAGCTGAGCACCCAAATGCTGCATCATTATTTCCTATGAGTGTGAGCTCATGATCTTTCTCTCTGGGGTTCAGACAGCAACAACCACAGTTCTAGTAAAATAGTAAAGTGGTAGCAAATAATGTGAGTTCTACCACCAGTCAGTTCTACCGTTGACAAGCTACTTAAACCACTGAGTATTTGTAAATACCGTTGACAAGCTACTTAAGCGCCTTAAAAGTCTTCATTGCACCTTGTCCCGACTAAAGAGTATGCCAGAGGAACAAATAAATGTCTTGAAAAATTCTAGGCCAAAAGCAAGTTAATAAGGTAATTATTTATTTGATTAATCAATACCTTTTATTAGTCATTTTTATATCACAATAAATTGTAAGTGATAACTGCCATATATGTACTTGTATTTATGTAAAGTTTAGTGAGTTTCTCCATTGTCTCCACCTCCCATGAAGAAAGATTATGTAACATATATATATATATGGTATATGTAACTGTTATATTTAAAAGCCTGCTTACCATTCTAACCATTAACATTTATTTATATACAGTCTATTTTGGCTTTCTGACTTCCCACTCCCTCTCCCCTACTGAATGCCATCAAAATTTCTTCTATTTTCTCTCTTTAGCTGCTCACACAGATACCAACCAAAAATCAATCTATTTGACTTACACTTTTTTAAAATTACTCCCAGCAACAACATATTAAAAACTCATTTTCTCTGCCCAACTGTGAATTTTTCAATGCATATAATTGGGTGAAGTTCCATTTGCCTAGATTTTTATTATTCATTCTCTTACAGAGGATACTAAAGTATCTAAAAGAAGAATATTCAGGACAAAACAAACACCCTATCAAAAGGAACCACTTGGTTTATTTGCCAAGAATCCGCAGGTATATCCCAAAGGCAGCTTCCCCAAATGCTATGGGATAGTCTTGACTGAAGTAATAGAATACACCAGATAAAACCTGTTATGTTATAAATCTCCTAACTCTGATTATTGTGACAGTTTTATTGTTAAAATCTATTCCCAGAAGTTTCATTTGTCAATGCCCATCTCTCCCCGAATAAAGAAAACATTTGCTTGTAGGGAGTTTTGAGAGAAATCATTCCCTTTCCTCTTGCAAAAGTGGAAATATTTTATGTGCCACATGTTTTCATGGAACTCTGTGTGCAGAGACCAAGGAAATATACAACAAAGACCAGACATATGAAATCCTTTCTAAAAAGCCAATTAAGTTGCTCACTGAGTTAAGCAATTGACATATCCCGCATTGCTTTCAAGACCCATTAGTGACTTAACAAGATCATTTGCCAGAGGGCACAAAAAGGACCTCATCTGTTTGATCTGTCCTTATCACATCAACAACTATGATAACTGGCAAATGGCAGGATTTGCCAAATGAGAAGGTACTGAAGGTTGGACATCACCTGAACTGTAGGCAAAGAAAGGCATGATAGTTCCAGAGGTGAAGAACCAGGTATGATCAAGATAGCCTAGTGGAAAAAGAGACAACCACAATACTCAGTTCTAGTAAAAATGATTTAGATCTAGAATCCCCTTTTCATCCCAATATGTAATCCAGTATGAGGAAGTAAAACATTACTAGACATAAAAGGACTCAAAAAACTTACCACCCAAAAACCCTTTCTAGAACAATTTCATAAATATATTTTCGCAGCAAGATGAAAAAGGAAAGAGGGAGACGTGCCCTGAGTTCAGAAAGTAAAAGAGAAATTCTCAGAAATAAAGAGAAAAGTAATCTCAGGGCATGAGCTGTGCACCACACCAGCAAATAATATCTCAATTTAGAATAGAAAGCCACAGATTATCTAGAATAGTAGCTTAAGAAGCCAGCGTCTCCTTTAATTTATGTAAATATCATCTTTTATTAACGGGAACAAGTCTATGGCAAAGGATTAAGTATTTATCACTTTAAATTACTTACACTACTTGATTTTATAACTAATAAAATTTATGTAATCACAATAGGATGTTGGTTCTTGGCTTCAATATTAGACTCACACTACAGGCAAAGCTTAGAACACTAGTTCTTGTGTGTTTGTGTATATCACAAACGTGGATTATCTAAAATAATAACATGGTGCATCAAGTTTGCAAGATACTGAAGAGAAGTAGGGGGTCATGAAGGGACATACATTTTCTCCTCAAACATAGGAGTAATTAAGAGGGTATCTTGAGTAAATAAATTATTACATCAGAATATTTTATTACTTCATAATGACAGCATTTTTACATGGATCTGAAGCACCATGTGCAAGGGGTATAAAGAGAGAACAGAATGAATAATTTTTACAGTTTTCATTTTAATGAAAATGAGAGCCTGTTACTACTATATGAATTTGATAAATCAGGAAGTATATGTACAAGGTGACCATTTATAATCGTGGAGGAAGCTAGCTTCACCAGAGCTATTACAAACAAAGGACAATGTTAAAGAAAAGGAGAAAGATACCACAGGATTGATTTAATATTATCGCAGTTCGTACTAAGTTTTTAATCATCCCTTATACTCTTGCTTTTACAATTAATGATATGGAGAAAAAAAGAATATTTTTATGTTTTGAGAAACTTTGGTCTATACATTCGATCTGTACATTTCTTAGCTTTTCTGTGTCTGCTCGGCCTACCATCACCACTAGCCAGAGGTGGTTCCTGAGCATTTGAAATGTGGCTCATTTAACTGAGGAAGTGAATTTTTTTTTTTTTAAAGATTTATCTAGTTATTTATTTGAGAGAGAGAACATGAGCGGGAAGGGTAGAGGGAGAGGGAGAGAGACTCTTGAGCAGACTCCATGTTCCATGTGGTGTCCAATGCGGGGCTCGATCTTACAACCCAGAGATGGCCACCTGAGCGGAAACCAAGAGTCGGATGCTTAACGGATGGTACCACCCAGGTGCACCTGTGAAGTGCATTTTTAATTCATTACTCTTAATTTAAATTTAAATAGCTACATGTGTCTTCTGTGTACCATATGGTTCAGGGCAGCTCTAGATAAATAATTCCTAACCTTTTACCATCCAACCTTTAATGATTATTTTCCTTCCGGAGACCCCCCCCCCCCAACATTTTAAAGGATGCTGGCCACCACATTTCAGGAATAACCTATTTGTTTGCCACTCTTAATCACAAACATGGAACTGCTAATTGGAGATGTGCTTGCCCTAAAACTCTGTTACACTCCCCAAGACTAACCAAAACCAAAACACTTGATATCTTGGGGAGCTGGAATTTATTCCTAATGGGTACACAATTTGGTTTTGTTGTTGTTTTTGCTGTTGTTGTTGTTGTTTTAGAAATAGTAAAGTGATTCACAAGTCCTCTGCTAGGGCTACAAGAGCCCCAGAGGATCTGACAATTTCTGTTGGATCTTAATGTTCTTCTAAAATCCTATCAATCTATCCCTTCTGGGTCCCCGATGGAGTTGTGAAGGATGGTGAATCAATACCGGGCCTCCGTTATCCTCTTTCCAGCTGTAAAATCCTCTGTTTCTCCTTGGAGAGCTCTGCTGTTCTTGGACCCATGTCCCAGAAATCAATGCCATCCTCTAACGCCCGGGGACCTGAGCTGCCTTAAGGCATGCTGGTCAATTGCAGGTCCTAGCCGCTGCTGACAGCAAGCAGCTAAGACACTTAAGGCACCTCCTACCCCAGTGCCCAATCTGACCCAAGAACCATACCTCGTGCCCAATTCCACTGTGAAGGGGAAAATCTGCTATTCTCTTTTCCCTTGGAAGAAGGCAGGTGGGGAGCATACTTTGGAGCCAAGTTCTGATGCTTTTCCATCTTCATTCTGCTCCATTATCCAGTCGTTGAGAGGTCACTCCCTGAAGCCAATAAGTAGAATGCAGAGGAAATGAGAATGATCCACTCAGTCACATGGGGGGAGCCTGGCTTCAGCAAGCCGAGGATTCAAGGGCTAGAATTCAACCTCTGGCAGCGGATGGTTAGTATTATTAAATGTCACTCTATAGCGCAAGAGTGAAGGGCACTGTTCACTGTTTCAGTGCTAAAGCGCTTATGGGGGCAGGAGTTGGAGAATCGCTCCTTTTTCAAGCAAGGTCTATGCAAGGAACACCATCTAAAAGCAGGTTCACGTTGAGGAGGATGGGCCGCTCGAACCTCGTGAGCGGCGGAAGGAGCTTGCAGTTGGGGCACGACCGTGTACCTGCTCGTCTCTAGAGTTATTAGTGAAAACCACTGCTTTTTTCTTGAAAAAAAAAAAAAACATAGTCATTATGCTGTGCTTTGGGATTGCAAACAATGCATCTGTTGTCAAGTCTGCTAAGGAGATATAAAAGCAGCCCGACTCGGGACACTGATAAATGACACATCCCGCCCTTGCCCGTCACCAGTGTGCAGAGCTGAGATCTTATCAGCCTATTCTTGAGGGTCAGATCTAACAACATCTTCATTCATTGCTCTGAAGGAAGAACAGCGAACAATAATTTACACTTACGAACAGTGATCGGGCACTGAAATGCCGAGCCTTATGAGAAATGTTGCGGGGGCGGCATTATCATCTCTCAATTATGACATTTGTGCTATTTTATTGTAAGTTTATAGTAATTCTTTCCTTATATCCTTATCACAACATTACAGTAGCAGGTGTTTAAAAACAGAAATCCTGCCTTCTGATTTTTATGTGCCTAGCCCAAGTTCAGTCTACAGGAACTGAGTAAACTCTTACAAATCTGTTTCAATATTTGTTACAAGAACAAGTGAATGACAAAGCTATGACCCTTGTCATCAAAATGCTTGAGAACAAGCCGGAGACACAATTGTGTTCTTTCTTTTATTTCTCACTAATCTGAAAAATGACAATGTCACTACTTTTTATCTACTGGGTTTGTTTTTTTTTTTGTATTGTTTTTTTTTTTTTTCCTGATTCAAACATCAAATTACAAAATGGTATACAATAAAGAGTATGCTTCTCATCACTAGGCCATCTACCCATGATGTACCACCACGACACAGACTTTTCTTCCCTTAAAAATTCTTCTGTTGTTTTTATATTCAAATACATACCAAAGAGAAAAAAAAAAAAAAACCACACACACACATAGTTCTCTTCTTCCCCTTTCTTACTGAAAGGAAGCATAGACTTTGTACCATTCTGCAATTTTTTTCTTTTAACAGTTTTTTTTAATAATTTTTAATTTTTTTAATAAACATATATTTTTTATCCCCAGGGGTACAGGTCTGTGAATCACCAGGTTTACACACTTCACAGCACTCACCAAAGCACATACCCTCCCCAATGTCCATAATCCCACCCACTTCTCCCAACCCCCCTCCCCCAGCAACCCTCAGTTTGTTTTGTGAGATTAAGAGTCACTTATGGTTTGTCTCCCTCCCAATCCTATCTTGTTTCATTTATTCTTCACAGTTTTTTTCAGCCAACTTTTTATATAATACATAAGTCGTTTCTGAAGTTCCTTCTGACCACTTAGTATTCTCTTCCCTATGCACGTATATCAGTGATTTAACCAGTGCTTACCATTTTCAACATTTTCCTATTGCAAACCAGATAATTAATAACCCAGACTAGATGTCATTTTGTACATATGCAGGTATAAATGTGCGATAATTCCCCAGGTAACTAAATAGGAAATATAAAGCACTGAAAAAGGCCTTATATTTCTATACAGTGAACGTCAATGACTGAATACAGTGGCAACTGTCTCGTCACCTGGGAAATGAAACGCAATTAATAATTTGGGAATAAAAAAAATGAAAAGTTTGGTGAGATCTAAATATTTTTAAAAGTAAAACTCTTACAAATACTAAATATATGAATTATAATGAACATGGCACAATATAAGTACTGATTACACATAAGTAATCAAAATAGCAAAATACGAAGGTAAAAATGGCGGTGGGGAGGTAGTTTTGGGTTCTAATATTTACATTTACAAATCAAGGCATCAATCAGAATTGTCTAAAGTTTAAGCATAAATTTTAAGAAGCTGAGGACTCTAATTTCATTGTGAGTTTCCTAAATCTCTTTCTTTAGATTGGAATCATCTTTCAGAAAATCCTATCCTGTGGTAAATATTTTTTTGAAATATAGTAGTTCTTTGAGTGCCCCCCTTTTTTTTTTCATTGTTAAAAATAAAAAACTATGTGGGGCACCTGGGTGGTTCAGTCAGTTAAGCCTCTGCTTTCAGCTCAGGTCATGATCTCAGGGTCCTGGGATGGAGACCCACATGAGGCTCCCTGCTCAGCGAGGTGTCTCCTTCTCCTCTGCCCCTCCCCCCCCGAACCACAAACCACTTATGATTTCTCTAATTTAAAATCTGTAAAAATAATATGATAAGCTATACAGTTGGTTTATTATCAATTAGACCTAAATATTAGAATTTAATATCATCAATTTATAATTTGGTATCAGAAAAGCAAACAACTTTTCTACATACCTACTCATCTTTCTATTTATATTATGCACATACCCCGCAAAACCCGATGCCTGGTATCGAAGTTCTCCTAACATAAATAGTGGTTAGTTACGAGTGTTGGCATGTGCTTGTTTTATTCCCTTATCTGTTTTTTTTTTCTTCTTTACTTTCCATGTACTCTCTGGGTTGCTTGAATTCTGTCTAAAAGGCAAGGATTTTTTTTAATGTAATTTTTAAAATAAAATGTATTAAATGTAGGCCTTAGGTAATACAAGGGAAATATATGCACTATAGCCTTCTCAATAATTATAGTAGTAACAAATGAATAACCCACTAGGGAATTATTAAGTAAATAAAGCATTATCAAGCAAACTGAACACTGTACAAAAGTTCCATGATAATTTTGAGGCTCAAGGGTCAGCAAGGAACAATGTACATTATATGATGTTAAGTGGAAAAAGAAATCAGAATACATACAGGTGCATTATGAATGCAGCCACTTAAAGTATATCAGTAGGTAATATAAATGAGTTAGAAGTTATTTGGAGCTTGGGTAGTGGTGAAATGAGTGGCTATTCTCTTCTAGCTAATGTTTTTGTAATTTTGCTGGTCGTGTGTTGGGGTTTTTTTATTTTTATTTTTTTACAATAAAAATGTGCTTATATTACTATTAAAATGCCTGAACTAAACTACCATCACTTACAGCTTTCGCAGAATTAATAAGATGATTTTTTTAAAAATATTTTATTTATTTATTTGACAGAGATCACAAGTAGGCAGACAGGCAGGCAGAGAAGAGGAAGCAGGCTCCCTGCAGAGCAGAAAGCTGGATGCGGGGCTCGATCCCAGGACCCTGGGACCATGACCTGAGCCAAAGGCAGAGGCTTTAACCCACTGAGCCATCCAGGCTCCCCAATAAGATGAATTTATGTAACTACTTCTAGTAGAACAGTTCTGACATGAATGAACCCAAGAAGCTCCTCTGGAATCTTTTGAGTAAATCAAGCATTTGCTCCAAGAATCTACTAGCAAATTCTTTTTTTTTTTTTTTAAGATTTTATTTATTTATTTGACAGACAGAGATCACAAGCAGGCA